>NC_085865.1:55772149-55814649 GCF_034702125.1 Engraulis encrasicolus
GGCTAACTCCTGCTCAAAACCCGAAAAGCCAGAAGGATTCTGAGGGTGCCGCTTTCTCGGTCCGCATTCATAGAGAAAATCAAGATCAAGGGAGCTTTTGCCCTTCTGCTCCACAGGAGGTTTCTGTCCTCCCCGAGCTTGCCTTAGGACATCAGCATCACAGTTTGACAGGTGCACAGGTGCACAGGTGTACAGATGCCCCCCCCCCCCCTAATTCTCTAGACAGCCCCCAGGCTTGTAATCTTGTATCTGTCGTCTCTCATCAGAAAGGACAAGTGGACAGTTAGACATCACTACCCCTCTGTCAGCTGCTCTAGAAAAAAACTAGACATCACTAACTGTTTCTCTATTGGCAGCCCTCAGGCCTGTAAAGGACCTCTGGACCATTAGACTTCATTAGAATTTCTTTAAGCATCCCTGCAGCCTGTATCTTTCATCTGTCACTAAGGATATGTCTCGTCTCATCTCGTCTCGTCGCCCATCAGAAACGAGCACTGCACCATTAGATGTCACTAACCCTCTCTCTCTACTGCTTTTCACTAGGTAGGCCTCAGGCATGTACTATGTTTCCTGGGTCGTCTCCCATCTGAAAGGACCACTGAACTCCTCACTAAGCATCCCTGCAGCCTGCATCTTTCATCTGTCGCCAAGGATACATCTCGTCTCAGCTCGCTTCTGAATGGACCACTAATGCCTACAGTTTGTGTGTGTGTGTGTGTGTGTGTGTGTGTGTGTGTGTGTGTGTGTGTGTGTGTGTGTGTGTGTGTGTGTGTGTGTGTGTGTGTGTGGTACCTTGTCCACATAAGCCCCAGGATCGACATTTAAATGCACTGCTGGCAGCACCAGATAAGTGTGTGTGTGCGCGTGTGTGTGCGTGCGTGCGTGCATGTGTGTGTGTGTGTTCGAAATAACACAGCTTATCTGTTGTGCTGTTTGGCAAGGTGTGTGGACTGGTCATTGATTTGTGTTGAGCCCATCTGCTTATGCAGTGTCTGTCTGAGGCTTTATCTCTGTGTGTGTGTGTGTGTGTGTGTGTGTGTGTGTGTGTGTGTGTGTGTGTGTGTGTGTGTGTGTGTGTGTGTGTGTGTGTGTGTGTGTGTGTGTGTGTGTGTGTGTGCGCGCGTGCTTGCCTGCATCCGTGCATGCGTGCGTGACGTGCGTGCGTGCATGCTAACATCTTGTCTATAAGACTAGGCGCCTCTATGCCCGAAGCAGCATTCCTTTACAGCGGACTAACAAGCTCATTCTGCTCCTCCACCTCCCTCCCTCTCTTTCTCCCTATCTCTCTCTCTCTCTCTCCCCCTGTCTCGCTCTGTCTTTCTCACCATCTCTACCTGTCTGTCTTTCTTGCCCTCTTTGTTCTTTCTTCTTGTCTATCTCTTTCTCTTCCACACACACTCTTCCTGTCTCCTTTGTCCTTTTTAAGTGTATTTCTCTCTTCTTCTATCTTCCTCTCAGTGCTGGGTGTATTAGACAGCCTACTGGGCTTCTAAGCTGGGAACCTGCTGCTCAGACTGCTCTCTCTCTCTCTCTCTCTCTCTCTCTCTCTCTCTCTCTCTATATATATATATATATATATATATATATATATCAGGGCGGGACCTTAAATGGGGTCCTGTATCTATCTATTTATCTATCTACATGATTCACCTCTTGCTTTCTCACATCACACACAGCTAAGACTTCCCCACCAGGGTATGTTTCTGCACGAGGACTGTGCATGTTTATGCGTGCACAACGGTGTGTGCTTGCCTGTCTCTGTGTGTTATAAACACTGTGTGTGTGTGTGTGTGTGTGTGTGTGTGTGTGTGTGTGTGTGTGTGTGTGCGTGCGTGCGTGCGTGCGTGCGTGCGTGTCTGTGTCTGTGTCTGTGTCTGTGTCTGTGTGTGTGCGTGCGTGTGTCGTTATCTGTGATGGGTGATGGCTAGTGTAAACCTTTTGGCTTCAGGCAGGCGTACGCAGAGTAAATATTTACAACCTCGAGTAGCTGCTCATGTACACGAGAGGATGATTAGAGGGTGTGTGTGTGTGTGTGCGTGTGTTCCTCAAGCCTAGACTCATAGCAGCAGAATTTGATAAGAGGTGGCTATTTATAGAGTTCTAGAATGTGGATTATTTGGCAGCATTCTATTCTGCTATGAGAGAGCCACAATGGGTGAAGGCAGTGGCTCAATGACTCTCTCCCTACAAAAACAGGTGTCTGATCAGAATTCCATCGCTAAGTGATCTGATGAGGTGGTCGTTACGAACAGCGGTAACACTTTAGAATAATGGATGCTAAAAAGCATTATAAAGACTTATAAAGAAGAAATAATCAACTATTGATGAACAAAACATTAACAAACGTTTGTAAATGACTAGGAAATGTAAACAAATGCTTGTAAATGACTAGGAAATGCTATGTTAATATTTTATATTTATCAAACATTTACAAGTTGCTTGTGAATGGATAAAATACTCTGTTATAAGGTGTGTGAAATCTTGCATACAGTATATCATTTGTAGATATGTTATAAAGCATGCTCCTGGACACGGAATTGTTTTCTGTGCTCCTGGTCACAGAATTATTTTCCGTGATGGGCACATGGAAGTGCTTTCTATAGGCTATTACCACAGCACTGTGTAACTCTATCATTAGAAAATACATGCCAAATGCTAATCCTAAACAAAATAATGATATAGCAATTCAAGTTGTGCCCTGACCAAAAGATTCCCTAAACTTAACCTGTCATTAAAGACATATTTTTGAGAAATACCTTTTCCAGTTGGTTGCTAGGCTATCAAATTCATATAATGAATGAAAGAAAACTAGCTGTGCCCAGACCAAAACAATCCCTAACCCTAACCTGTCAGTAGGAAATGTTTTTTTTTGAGAAAAAATATTTGAAATTAGGAAAATCCTGAGAAAACACAAGACTGTTGAAACATAGAGCTGTGGGAGTAGCCTGTAGAGAGAGCACTTCTCTGTGTCTATCACGGAAAACAATTCCGTGTCCAGGAGCACGGAAAACAATTCCGTGTCCAGGAGCACGGAATTTTGGCAAAATGGACACGGATTTTGTGCCCTTAACATCCTGTTGACTATTTTGGCCTGAGTCTCAAATTCATCATCTGTGCTGCAAATTCTGCGAACATGCAGGAATTGACTATATGGTAAACTTTTTTTCATAGATGGCGGATGGTGGCTACTGTGTGTTAAGAGGCTATTTCTGTCTGTCGCCTTGCGATAAACAGACGTATGTAAAGTCAAGCCACATCGGGTAATGCTATCTCCATTATATTCTAAAGAGAATTTAATCAAGCCTAGTATAGAGGTACCCATGGAATTCCTGTAACATTTCAGTAGACCCATTAAACACAAAGAAACAATCATCAATAAAGCGAACCCAGCCTTTGACATATGGACTGAATTCATTATTGTACTCAAAATCTTCCTCAAATTTGCCCACAAAAAGATTTGTGTATTTAGGGGCAAACGGAGAGCCCATGGCAGTGCCCTTTCTCTGGTGGTAGAACGTGTCCTCAAACAGAAAAGTGTTCATCGAGGGGATGATTGGGGCTAGATCCCACAACAGATTGGTCGGGGGGTGGCTAGTATTTCTAGATTTCACATAATGTTCCAAAGCGTCAAGACCTAAGTCATGAGGGATATTAGTATAAAGGCTGGTTACGTCAACAGTACACAGCAGATCAATATCACATAAGGTAATTGTCTGCATTGTTTATTCAGGAAGTCTGTTGTGTCCTTCAGGTATGAGGGTAATGCGCACATGAGTGGTTTGATGTAATAGTCCACATATTGCAAGATGGACTCAGTGAGGGACTGACAGCCCGTCACAATGGGCCGCCCTGGGATGTTAGTTCCTGTTTTTTAGTGTACCTTAGGTAACGTAAAACACAGCTTGAATGGGGTGTTCTTGTTATAAAAAGCCAAACTCATCCTTGCTGATTTCACCATTCGTCAGTGCAGTGTTCAGTTTTCTCTTTATCCTGCTTTGGAATCGGATCGTTGGGCCACCAGTTAAGGCAGTGTAGAATTCTGTGTCATCTAATTGTCGTTTGATCTCCAGGCGGTATGTCTCTTTGTCTTGGATCACCACAGCTCCGCCCTTGTCCGCAGATCGAATGACAACGGAATCATCCTCCTGTAGGGCGCGAAATGACGCGTGCTCCTGTGTGGATAAGTTTGGATAGAATCTAGCGTCTCTGGAGGAGCTAAAAAGGCTGCTTACTTCCTGGTCAACTAAGCAACAAAAAGTTTGAACTGAAGAATTATGGACTGGGGGCACAAATGTATTTTTCTGTTTAAAGCGTCTCTGTTGTTCCGTCACCTGTTGTCTCATTGGTGATGATTTTGTCTTTTGCAAAAAAGCCCTTAGTTTGATAGATCGAAAAAACTTTCCCAACTTCAATGGAGTTGGGGTTTGTTCAAAATAGCTTTGTTTCCCAATGAATATCAACAGTTATTTATTTTGCCCATTTCTATATCCGCATATCACAGAGTGACAGAGACCAGCCCTAACAGTGTTTACTCCGGTGTTTAATGAAGCGCTGGGAAATAATCCTGTTTGGAGATGACAAGCAATTCCATCATTATAAAACCGCCTCCATCGCTGGAAACACTCTGTATCTCCACAGCCACACACTCATTTCTCCTGTTTGAGGAGCTCGACTGAGAGAGTTGTTATTGTGCATACTTAAGACAGGTGTCCAATAAAGATTAAGATTCACTGAAGACAAATTCTCAGAACTGCACTTCGATCGTCTGAACCCATTCCAGTAGGGAGGGAGTTTGCAGTTGGGATGAGGCTACTATAATCTCCCCATAAGTCCAAAGACAGAACAGAGAAAACAGAGAAGTAGCCAAACACTTTAACAAGCAACTGGCCTTCTGCTTGGGGCTTTAAGTGTTTTAAACATGTTGATGTAAGGGGGGTATTATAATTCTGTAGACTCCTCCTTTCTGCACTTGGCAAAGCAGTCACACATGAAGTGTCTTTAATGTCATCTGCCAAGAGACAGCTTCTGAAAGTGATGAGCAGTTAAATATGTTGCAGGTGGGAATGATCATCAGAGAAATCCACAAATACAGTATTTGTTTATCTGTCTAAACCACTGGCAGCAGCTCAACATGTCACATGTCTAAACCACTGCATGCAATTCAGCATGTCATAGGCTATGTCTAAGCCACTGCAGGCAATTCAGCATGTCATGTGTCTAAACCACCGACAGCAAATCATATGTGAAGGTGTGAATGGTGTTCAGAGAAGCCTCAGAAAAGTCACTGGCAGCCAAACAGCACACAAGAACAAACAGCATCACCAGCAACAGAAACTCCTTATTGTTATATTTGTATGGCACGATTCATACATTATTACATTACACTACACTTACTGTAGCTGACGCTCTTATCAAAAGCGACTTTGTTATTTACAGGGAATTGTTTACAGTTTGTGGAGCAATAAGAGGTTAAGTGCCTTGCTCAATATCACCTCAGTCATGTATAGAGGTGTCGGGAGAGTTAAGGGTGGGGTTCAAACCTGAAACTCTCTGATACAAAGATCAACTTCTTAACCACTAGGCCAGTGGTTTTCAAAGTGGGGACCAAGGACGTCCTGGCGCGCCGCGAGAGGTTGGAATGACAAGTAGCCTATTGCAAAACAAAATAAATAACTGAATAAATTAAATAACTAAATTAAACCAACATAAACAACAAATAATCCAAATACAGTAATATTCCCATTAGTTTCAGTTTCTACTCTTTGAAATGGCCTCATTTAACACTTTAGAATAATGGATGCTAAAAAGCATTATAAAGACTTATAAAGAAGAAATAATCAACTATTGATGAACAAAACATTAACAAATGTTTGTAAATGACCAGGAAATGTAAACAAATGCTTGTAAATGACTAGGAAATGCTATGTTAATATTTTATATTTATCAAACATTTACAAGTTGCTTGTAAATGAATAAAATACTCTGTTATAAGGTGTGTAAAATCTTGCATATATCATTTGTAGATATGTTATAAAGCATGCTCCTGGACACGGAATTGTTTTCTGTGCTCCTGGTCACAGAATTATTTTCCGTGATGGGCACATGGAAGTGCTTTCTATAGGCTATTACCACAGCACTGTGTAACTCTATCATTAGAAAATACATGCCAAATGCTAATCCTAAACAAAATAATGATATAGCAATTCAAGTTGTGCCCTGACCAAAAGATTCCCTAAACTTAACCTGTCATTAAAGACATATTTTTGAGAAATACCTTTTCCAGTTGGTTGCTAGGCTATCAAATTCATATAATGAATGAAAGAAAACTAGCTGTGCCCAGACCAAAACAATCCCTAACCCTAACCTGTCAGTAGGAAATGTTTTTTTTGAGAAAAAATATTTGAAATTAGGAAAATCCTGAGAAAACACAAGACTGTTGAAACATAGAGCTGTGGGAGTAGCCTGTAGAGAGAGCACTTCTCTGTGTCTATCACGGAAAACAATTCCGTGTCCAGGAGCACGGAAAACAATTCCGTGTCCAGGAGCACGGAATTTTGGCAAAATGGACACGGATTTTGTGCCCTTAACATCCTGTTGACTACTTTGGCCTGAGTCTCAAATTCATCATCTGTGCTGCAAATTCTGCGAACACGCAGGAATTGACTATATGGTAAACTTTTTTTCATAGATGGCGGATGGTGGCTACTGTGTGTTAAGAGGCTATTTCTGTCTGTCGCCTTGCGATAAACAGACGTATGTAAAGTCAAGCCACATCGGGTAATGCTATCTCCATTATATTCTAAAGAGAATTTAATCAAGCCTAGTATAGAGGTACCCATGGAATTCCTGTAACATTTCAGTAGACCCATTAAACACAAAGAAACAATCATCAATAAAGCGAACCCAGCCTTTGACATATGGACTGAATTCATTATTGTACACAAAATCTTCCTCAAATTTGCCCACAAAAAGATTTGTGTATTTAGGGGCAAACGGAGAGCCCATGGCAGTGCCCTTTCTCTGGTGGTAGAACGTGTCCTCAAACAGAAAAGTGTTCATCGAGAGGATGATTGGGGCTAGATCCCACAACAGATTGGTCGGGGGGTGGCTAGTATTTCTAGATTTCACATAATGTTCCAAAGCGTCAAGACCTAAGTCATGAGGGATGTTAGTATAAAGGCTGGTTACGTCAACAGTACACAGCAGATCAATATCACATAAGGTAATTGTCTGCATTGTTTATTCAGGAAGTCTGTTGTGTCCTTCAGGTATGAGGGCAATGCGCACATGAGTGGTTTGATGTAATAGTCCACATATTGCAAGATGGACTCAGTGAGGGACTGACAGCCCGTCACAATGGGCCGCCCTGGGATGTTAGTTCCTGTTTTTTAGTGTACCTTAGGTAACGCGTAAAACACAGCTTGAATGGGGTGTTCTTGTTATAAAAAGCCAAACTCATCCTTGCTGATTTCACCATTCGTCAGTGCAGTGTTCAGTTTTCTCTTTATCCTGCTTTGGAATCGGATCGTTGGGTCAGCAGTTAAGGCAGTGTAGAATTCTGTGTCATCTAATTGTCGTTTGATCTCCAGGCGGTATGTCTCTTTGTCTTGGATCACCACAGCTCCGCCCTTGTCCGCAGATCGAATGACAACGGAATCATCCTCCTGTAGGGCGCGAAATGACGCGTGCTCCTGTGTGGATAAGTTTGGATAGAATCTAGCGTCTCTGGAGGAGCTAAAAAGGCTGCTTACTTCCTAGTCAACTAAGCGACAAAAAGTTTGAACTGAAGAATTATGGACTGGGGGCACAAATGTATTTTTCTGTTTAAAGCGTCTCTGTTGTTCCGTCACCTGTTGTCTCATTGGTGATGATTTTGTCTTTTGCAAAAAAGCCCTTAGTTTGATAGATCGAAAAAACTTCAAATGTTCGATTTTAGTTGTAAATGGGTCTGTGTTCTTAGATGGCACAAACGATAGTCCTTTATGCAGAACTGAGATTTCATTTTAATCTCATTGCCTTTTGGAGAAGTTTAGTACATTTGATATCTCTGTTGTCTGCCTCTCTACTACAGAGAGAAGCTTTCTGGATATTCACACTCCAGACGGTGCACCCTGGTGGTCTTAATGAGGAACTGAAATTGAATTGCTTTATTGGAGTCTGTTCTGATGTAATGATACATGCATGCAAAATGGTTTGTTTTTTTGTCATGTATGGTCTGGTTTCTTTATTCATTTATTGTTATTTTCTTTATGATTCACATGTGTATATTTTGTTTCTCATGGCTTACGTGGCAATTAGCTGACGTCATGACTGGTCTTTTGAAAAACCACCCTGCCTACATCCTCTGTAAAGACGCTGAAGAAGGTTTAGCCCGAAACGTCTGTCTGTCTGCCATGCTAACCCAGTAAGATTAAAACTGCAAGAATTTCATCCAGGAGTACAGCTTTTTCACTAAACCTGAACTTTACTGTTTGCTCGTACCCGTACACCTTGTAAAAAACAGTTGGGAGTTGAGTGCACTTTCTCTAAAAAAAAAAGACAACAGCAGCACAGCCAACTTTGTACATGTACTCTTTTGATACATTATGAATATCTACCTGTAGCGAAGGGGAGTAGAGTTGCCCAGCTGGGACTCAAACCCAGACCTTCAGGGGTAGTAAACCGGGGCTCTGACCGCTACACCAAAGAGCCAGGCTCGTTGGCGTGACAGTCAGAACACACCCACAACCCTAGTGATGGTCACTCCATCACACTGCCTTCCCCTTCGGGAAGCGCACCCGTGCGCTTCACACACTCATGGTGTCCCTCACGCAACTACCCATCATGCTTCTCCCATCCAGTGTGCCCCGTCATCAATGCTTCACCCATCACTGGGGTCCCTCACACCGGGGTCACCAATCCTGGGGGTCCCTCACATGGAATTACGGCTCACATACAATGGGTACGCTTCCGATGGCCTCACGGTACCATCCCACTTCTGACACCATTTGTAGCGAAGGGGAGTAGAGTTGCCCAGCTGGGACTCGAACCCAGACCTTCTGGGGTAGTAAACCAGGGCTCTGACCGCTACACTGAAGAGCCAGGCTCGTTGGCGTGACAGTCAGAACACACCCACAACTCTAGTGATGGTCACTGCATCACACTACCTAAACAATAATTTTGCTCAACTTTGGCTGCAGATATGTGTCTTTGTATTGTTCTCCATCTAATGTAAGAATCAGATATTTAACTAGTTTCCCAACTTCAATGGAGTTGGGGTTTGTTCAAAATAGCTTTGTTTCCCAATGAATATCAACAGTTATTTATTTTGCCCATTTTTATATCCGCATATCACAGAGTGACAGAGACCAGCCCTAACAGTGTTTACTCCGGTGTTTAATGAAGCGCTGGGAAATAATCCTGTTTGGAGATGACAAGCAATTCCATCATTATAAAACCGCCTCCATCGCTGGAAACACTCTGTATCTCCACAGCCACACACTCATTTCTCCTGTTTGAGGAGCTCGACTGAGAGAGTTGTTATTGTGCATACTTAAGACAGGTGTCCAATAAAGATTAAGATTCACTGAAGACAAATTCTCAGAACTGCACTTCGATCGTCTGAACCCATTCCAGTAGGGAGGGAGTTTGCAGTTGGGATGAGGCTACTATAATCTCCCCATAAGTCCAAAGACAGAACAGAGAAAACAGAGAAGTAGCCAAACACTTTAACAAGCAACTGGCCTTCTGCTTGGGGCTTTAAGTGTTTTAAACATGTTGATGTAAGGGGGGTATTATAATTCTGTAGACTCCTCCTTTCTGCACTTGGCAAAGCAGTCACACATGAAGTGTCTTTAATGTCATCTGCCAAGAGACAGCTTCTGAAAGTGATGAGCAGTTAAATATGTTGCAGGTGGGAATGATCATCAGAGAAATCCACAAATACAGTATTTGTTTATCTGTCTAAACCACTGGCAGCAGCTCAACATGTCACATGTCTAAACCACTGCATGCAATTCAGCATGTCATAGGCTATGTCTAAGCCACTGCAGGCAATTCAGCATGTCATGTGTCTAAACCACCGACAGCAATTCATATGTGAAGGTGTGAATGGTGTTCAGAGAAGCCTCAGAAAAGTCACTGGCAGCCAAACAGCACACAAGAACAAACAGCATCACCAGCAACAGAAACTCTTTATTGTTATATTTGTATGGCACGATTCATACATTATTACATTACACTACACTTACTGTAGCTGACGCTCTTATCAAAAGCGACTTTGTTATTTACAGGGAATTGTTTACAGTTTGTGGAGCAATAAGAGGTTAAGTGCCTTGCTCAATATCACCTCAGTCATGTATAGAGGTGTCGGGAGAGTTAAGGGTGGGATTCAAACCTGAAACTCTCTGATACAAAGATCAACTTCTTAACCACTAGGCCAGTGGTTTTCAAAGTGGGGACCAAGGACATCCTGGCGGGCCGCGAGAGGTTGGAATGACAAGTAGCCTATTGCAAAACAAAATAAATAACTGAATAAATTAAATAACTAAATTAAACCAACATAAACAACAAATAATCCAAATACAGTAATATTCCCATTAGTTTCAGTTTCTACTCTTTGAAATGGCCTCATTTACACACTCTACACTGCTATATTTATTAAGTCGACACGGCCCATGCCAAAGGGGCCTTGGCTGAAATTTACTGGTATATAGGGGGGCTTTGTCATGGAAAAGGCTGTCCCAATATGCAGATCAAAGTTATTCTCCAGTTTAGCAGGAACCATGAGGCCAGTTGCTGCGCATGCTTAGATGTGTTGGAGTTCAGAACTGTGCCAATCAAGATTCTGAAAATCATTAACAGACTTCAAAGTCACGTTTCAAAGAACCCAAATTGACATTTTACCAGAAATCTGCAAGTCAGACATTTAGAGGTCAGCTCCCTTGGTTGGTTGATCAAACGCATAATGCAAGGCACTGTATGTGTATGTGTGTGTGTGTGTGTGTGTGTGTGTGTGTGTGTGTGTGTGTGTGTGTGTGTGTGTGTGTGTGTGTGTGTGTGTGTGTGTGTGTTTGCGTGCATGTGTGCGTGCTTACGTATGTGTGTTTGTCTGTGCTTGTGTGTGCATGTTTGTTTCAGTGTTTGCTTGTGTGCATTCATGTGGTTGTATGGTTTAATGTAGCACGTGGGTGTGTGGATCTATTGTCATGTGCATGTGTGTTTGTGTGGATCTATTATCATGTGGATGTGTGTTTGTTTTCATGTAGATGTGTATATCTACTATCATGTGGATGTGTGTTTGTATTGATGTAGATGTGTATAGACTGTGGATGTGTGCTACTATGTTTGTGAGAATCTGTGTTTGTGTGGGTCTATTGGATGGTTGTGTTTATGCGTGTCACCTGTGTCTATACAATACAATACAACATGTATTTATATAGAGCAGTATTCCAACTATAAAGTTGACTCAACGTACTTTCGCTCTATGTATGTTATTGTGTTTGTGCATAACCTGTGAGTATGTGTGTTTTTGTGGATGTGTGTAACCTTGTATGTGCTCGTTGGACCAAAAGCTGGGGCCTTACCTGAAAATGCAGAGAATAACAATGGCCATCGTCAAGGAGACCAGAGACACGCTGTGGCCAATGGTGTAGCCTACCTTCACCGAGCGGTAGAACGTATCCTAGGAGACAGACAAGAATGACAATCAGAACAGCTAAAGAACAAAATGTAAAATGAAAAGTTAAAATAGACCTACAACATCTTATCCACATATTGAACTACATGATCTCAGAGTTCAACTGCCCGAGACCCAATAGCCAATCTCAATAGTTTAAAGTTTAGGTTTGTGTCACATTCTCATTTACATATCATGAATAACAAATGCTAAGAAATAGCTGCACTCATGTCTAAACAACAATAAAAGTAAAAGTTAACGTTTAGTTGTAACATACTCATACATACACCAATAACTACCACAACTTCAATTAGCCAGACTCATTCCTCAACAACAAAGTTCTTGATTCATAGCTATAGTGTAGTGTCAGGGCACACCGTAATGTTCAAAACCCACAGCAGTTCAAAGTTAAGGTTTATTTATCACATATTCAATTATAAATGTACACTACAACTTCCATTAGCCAGACTCATGCCTCAACAACAATGCTCTTACTGTAGGGTCAGGGAGCTCCGCCATGCACAAACCCTTAAGCATAGTGTAGTCATAAATGGAGGTTCCGTGACCAACCTCTGGCAACAATGTTTTGATGATTGATTTGACCTCTATGGACCCTTTAGAAAAGATTTAGCCCCCATGTCCCTCGCAAAAATCCCGGGCTTTTTTGCTAGAGAGCCAAATTCAAAATGGCGTCCGACGGCATCTCTAAAAAATAACTTTTGATCTGAATGACCTAGAATCATGTATGAAGGCACTTTTTCATATGAGTCAACCATGAGGATTCCAAATCTGACATCATTTTGGTAATACAACTTCGTTTTGACAGCGAAATTCAAGATGGCCGCCATCTAGAACCGTTATTTTCGACCTTTTTAGGCCGTCACCGCCCAAAATTATCATATTTGGACTGGGAACCTCCCAATTTGTGTGACTCCATTTCTCATGTAAAGATATTGAGAGAATAGCTGATCTACAAGCCCAGAATTTCTCACATTGGGAGGCGTAGTGGGCTTGTAGATGGGCTATTTTAACAATGTGTCTTTTTTAATAGGCTATTATTTGACAATTTGGCCGATATTTTAGCATTGTTTGATGATTACTTTGGATGCAGTGATGGTCTTTCACTTTGAGAGTCCTTACATCATGACCCCACCCCCCCAAAACAGTGGGTCTTGACCCACAGGTTGAGAACCACTTATCAAGTAGAAAAACCCTTCACGTTTCACATTTTCCAAGAATTCTTGCACAGAGAGGCCCGTTGAGGAACTCGAGGCAAGAGCTGCTGAAATGGAAGAAGTGCGCTCACAGCAGTGATCAACTTGGTTGAAGACAGTCAGTTTGTGAAGCTCCCCCAGCTGCAAGAACACTGTGTTGTTGAGGAATGTGTGGTCTTATTCAACCCCAATAGCACATACAGGAAGACGCAGAAGAGCAAGCTCATCTCGAAGATCTCCCTCCACCCTGTTTTGATTTAAGAATCCTATCTTGCTCTAATTGGCATAGGCATGATCTGGAGCAGGGTTTCCCAAACTGGGGTGTGTGCACCCCTAGGCGTGCGCGGCCTGCCTTAAGGGGGTGCGCGAGCTGAATAGAGCAATGGAGGATATGGTAGTTTTTTATCCAGTATTAATGAACATTAAGTAGTTTTTAATTGTATGGTGCATTGTATGCTGGAAGGGTCCATCTGAAGTGTAGTTTAATTCCAAGGCTATTGGAAAAGAGAATTCCCCAAAAACGACTGTGCTTAATATGCAGTGAATGAGCAGTGAATCCATACTTGTGTGGCCATCAGCACACCAAAATATTCGCTGAGGGGGGTGCGCGAACCACATTGAAATGTACAAGGGGGTGCGCAGGGAAAAAAGTTTGGGAACCCCTGATCTGGAGGATGGGAACTCCATCAGCAGAAGATTGGCAGACACAGGACGGCACCCTATACAAGTAGGTTGGGCAATGCCCAAAAGCTGTCATGCATCATCCTTGCCTTCTCATGCTCCCAGTATCATCGGTGCCAATGATCCCTATGATACACTATACTTAACAAAAGAAGACGAACGAGACCTGCGAATACATGGTAATGCACATACATGCACATGAAATTGACAAGTTCCCATCTGCCAAGTCTTTCAAAAGGTTATTGTGTAGTGTCAAAAACAAGAAAAAGACTGCACCATTGAGCAGTCTGAAGCTCTTCACTGTTAATGATGGTCAATGACAGTCAGGTTGTAGTGGCCCTGTTGTTATTGATGCAGCTGATATACCGATGTCTACGGCAGCTTCCTGGCATGCTAAGCATTAAGAGAGACAAAGAGACGGTCCTCTTCTGTGACCTTTTGACAGAAGAGATGGCAGACAGCCTGTAAAACAGTGTAGCTGCACAATGCCATGATGCCAACTCACGGTTCTATGAAAAAGGAAAATCATCAGTGTATGAGCTCCCAGGGTCACCCCTATGTTGCCCGGGAGCTATGTTCCCCGAGTCCTATGTCCCCCCGCCACCGGGGAACTTAGAACCCTTTTTTCAAAAAGGGGTTCTATTCCTGCTGCTTCCAAGTAGACTGCTGCCGCATGACTAGCGAGGGTTGTTGTTAGAGTTACGGTTAGGGTTAGGCTGCCACTGTTCGCAAACTTGACATGAAATACGCATGGCAACCGTTCGTGCAAGAGATATGCATGTGAAGCATCCTGGGCCATACAATGCGTGGAACATGGGACCCTTTTGAGAAAAAGGGTCGGTAGTTCCTCAGTCCCATACAAAGACCGGGGAATACAGGACCCGGGGAAGCTATACGCTATACTCTCAACCATGTTTGAGTGGCGATGGGTGGTTCTTTAGTGTGGGGTGACACACTAGATACGGCAAGTAGTTGGGACAGAGATAAAAGACTTTCTCTTCATGGTCTTCGACTTGGAAGCACAGGCTTCAGCCATGGTGCTACTTTTCTTGTCTGCATAGATCATCTGTATCGTGAACACAAGCAGCTGTTGTGAACAGAGAGTAACCGAGAGTTGCTGCCTTGCCACAAAGCTCTTTATCACCTTATCATGTACTGATGATTTTCCTTTTTCATAGAACCCTACAGGTAAGTTGGCATCACAGCCTGTAAAATAGTGTAGCTGCACAATGCAGTCTGCCATCTCTTGTCAGCAGGTCATGGAAGAGGACAGTCTCTTCGTTTCTCTTAATGCTTAGCATGCCAGGAAGCTGCCGTAGACATCGGTATCAGCTGCATCAATAACAACAGGGCCACTACAACCTGACTGTCATTGACCATCATAAACAGTGAAGAGCTTCAGACTGCTCAATGGTGTAGTCTTTTTCTTGTTTTTGACACTACACAATAACATTTTGAAAGACTTGGCAGGTGGGAACTTGTCAATTTCATGTGTATGTATGTGCATTACCATGTATGCGCAGGTCCCGTTCGTCTTCTTTTGTTAAGTATGGTGTATCGTACTAGGGATCACTGGCACCGATGATACTGGGAGCATGAGAAGGCAAGGATGATGGATAACAGCTTTTGGGCATAGCCCAACCTACTTGTAACGGGTGCCGTCCTGTGCCTGCCAATCTTCTGCTGATGGAGTTCCCATCCTCCAGATCATGCCTATGTCAATTAGAGCAGAGTTTCTCAAAGTGGGGCGCAAGCCTTCCTGGGGGGGCGCGGAGGCATCACAGTGTGACATCTGCCACCCCCCCCCCTATAGATTTCCTATATGGCCAATAAGCCAATATGTTTAAACAAGCCCCCCTCACCAACATTATATTATTCATTGTCATTGATTTGAATAGAATAGGAAATGAACACACATCTACACTGCATTCGACTGCAGTCCCTCTTTGTTTTATCTCACCTTTCCTTTAATTCTGCGCAGCAATCGCAAAATCAGTTTGCGCAAGTACCGCTTTTGCTTAGAAACCATTTATTTACTAATTTACCTCAGGTCAGACATAACTATGATAGCGCCAGCCAGAAGTGATTTTTACCCCACAAAAAGGGGGAGGGGCCACGGAGGCATCCAGACCCTCTGAGGGGCAAATGATGGGAAAAGTTTGAGAACGGCTGAATTAGAGCAAGATAGGATTCTTAAATCAAAACAGGGTGGAGGGAGATCTTCGAGATGAGCTTGCTCTTCTGCGTCTTCCTGTATGTGCCATTGGGGTTGAATAAGACCACACATTCCTCAACAACACAGTGTTCTTGCAGCTGGGGGAGCTTCACAAACTGACTGTCTTCAACCAAGTTGATCACTGCTGTGAGCGCACTTCTTCAATTTCAGCAGCTCTTGCCTCGAGTTCCTCAACGGGCTTCTCTGTGCAAGAATGCTTGGAAAATGTGAAACGTGAAGGTCTTTTTTTAACTAGATAAGTGGTTCTCAACCTGTGGGTCAAGACCCCCTGATTTGGGGGGTGGGGTCATAATGTAAGGACTCTCAAAGTAAAAGACCATCACTGCATCCAAAGTAATCATCAAACAATGCTAAAATATCTGCCAAATTGTCAAATAATAGCCTACAAAAAAGACACATTGTTAAAATAGCCCATCTACAAGCCCACTACGCCCCACAATGTGAGGAATTCTGGGCTTGTAGATCAGATATTCGCTCAATATCTTTACATGAGAAATGGAGTCACACAAATTGGGAGGTTCCCAGTCCAAATATGATAATTTTGGGCGATGACGGCCTAAAAAGGTCGAAAATAACGGTTCTAGATGGCGGCCATCTTGAATTTCGCTGTCAAAACAAAGTTTTATAACCAAAATGATGTCAGATTTGGAATCCTCATGGTTGGCTTGTATGAAAAAGTGCCTTCATACATGATTCTAGGTCATCCAGATCAAAAGTTATTTTTTAGAGATGCCGCTGGACGCCGTTTTGAATTTGCCTCTCTTGCAAAAAAGCCCGGGATTTTTGCGAGGGACATGGGGGCTAAATCTTTTCTAAAGGGTCCATAGAGGTCAAATCAATCATCAAAACATTGTTGCCAGAGGTTGGTCACGGAACCTCCATTTATGACTACACTAGCAGCTACCAGCCGATGTGAGCAGCTATCAAAGCTATCGAGCAGCACAGACCCAGCGGGCGCTTGAGAGTTTTCATGTCTTATCAATGCCAATGTAAATCCAACTCCACACAGACAGGAAGGCTGAGTCTGGGCAAAGCTACGGCTATTAATTCTACATTTGAATTAACCTAAGAACTACACTGCCAGGCTTTTCAACACTTTGAAACAGGAAGGGAATGGGCCATAACAAATCCAAATAAAAGGTTTATTTTCTGAAATAAAGGCTGATTTTCAGCAGGTCTTTGTGGAGAAATAATTAATTCATCCATTGCATTCATTTTGCTGAGGAAAGGTTTCATGGTCTTTACTAAATTGTGAAAACTCTTTGAGCTCTGTGCTCTGAATTGGGCTATGTAACTGCAGTGACTCATTTTAATATCATTGCATTTATTATAGGGCTAACACAGACACGTAACGAGTTACAGAAGACTAAGGTCTGTCTTTCCACTTAAACACCCTAACCATCTGAACACACTATAAGTGCCTGAGCATGCTTACTGTCTTAACCTGCTAACCAGTGAAAGGGAGATGGAGTATCAGATAACTCTTAGCATGGTTTGTGACCATGGTTTAACCATTGATTGACTATGGTTCAACCATGGCTTAACTCTGGATTTACCATAATTTAACTATGCAAACATTAACCATGGTTTTACAATGACAACTAACCATGGTTAATAGTTATTCATTAAAATACAGTGAGCTGACACTTTTTTATCCAAAGTGCCTTACAGATATTGCAGGCTATTAGTTACAGTCCCTGGAGCAATGTGGGGTTAGGTGCCTTGCTCAAGGGCACTTCATCCATGGATGGAGGTGTACAGAATGGTAAGGGCAGGATTCGAACCTGCAGTCATGTGATCTAGTGTCCACCACGGCTACTCACATGTAGTTATTCAGAGTTACCATGGTTTGTGACTATGGTTTAACCATGCACCACTTCCCCCAACCATGTTTTTTCAAACCATGGTTTTAAAGACAGGGCTTTTGGGTGGGCGACCATGGTTTTAAAAAAAACATGGTTTAGGGGGGAACCACAGTTAAACCACAGTCACGAACCATGGTTGTCATGGTTACACAAAAAATCGTGAATAACTACAATCCATGGTAAATCTATGGCAAAGAAAATGGAATCTTGTACAAGAACCACAACTAGCTGGTGTGGCCAGGAGTGGCACTGCAGCTATGTTATCACAGCCAAGTAAATAATGAATGGGTGCCAATGGGGCTGTACCCTTCTCATAGAACTATCTGCCCGTGTGATTTTTTCCCTGGAAACAATGGAGTCGCGTTCGATAGATATGAGTAAGTGCAAGCATTTGCCGACACGTTTGCATCTTGTCAAGTGTTACATTCGTGAAAATGACCCTTATTTCAACTATAGCAATGACATAACACGTGACAATCGACTTTACGGCACTACGCCATTTGTTTTGTAGTTTTAAGTCTGACTTCAGATGTCGATGTGTTTAAAGTTATGTTAGGATTGTTGCGGACACCTGTTATTTATTGCATTTAAGGTGGTGGAAAAGCGGCATGTGTACATGGGGTAAAGGAAATGACTGCGCTCATCCTTAAGAATTTGGGCACCTTCAATTAACATGTTGGACGGCGGTGGGGGGTTTTGAGGTGTGTGACCGTATGTCTCTGCTAGGATCAGTCAGAGTACGTCTCTCGTCAGCTCTGGTCGTGAATAGTCGCAAAGATTCCTCAGCCAGCAGGTATTAGCCGAATGCTAGCGTGTTGCAGGACAAAACTAACACGTCTTTGGGAGAACAAAGCCATGTCAGGAACCTTTAACTTCACTTCTAATACAACGTTCATGATAAGGTACAGAATGTGCACACATCTTTACAAACCAGAGAACAGAACCGTCACAAATCCCTGCTGAGCCATTTAGCCCAATAGGCTCCCATTCATCTTTTACTTGGCTGCGTTCGCCAACGGGGCTATAATGGGAGCCAATGAGAGACGCCTATCTCATAGCTTAGACAATTTCTGTCTATGGTAAAACCATGATTAGTTTTCATGGTAGAACCATGGTTAGTCTTTGTAAGGGCTTCTACTATGACAGCTACTATACTAGAACTATAGTTGGTTGATATCACCAATCATCATGGTTGAATCACCATGAAATGTGGTAGTAAAATCATGGTTACTGCCTTAAAGCCATGGTCAATTTTCGTAAGGGTAGTAATCATGACATACCACGGTAGAACCATGTTACTACATAAAAATCACCGTAATACCATAGTAAGCCGTAGTACAATTATGGTAGGTTCAGAGTACATAGACATGACATACCATGGTAGAGCACGGCGCACATCAAATGTTGAGTTTGTGGCCAAATTAACTACAGCTGTCAGTCTGCGTTAACTGCGGGGAATAATTTATGACAGCTGTCAAAATTTCACGGTGTCGTGTGACCTGTTCCACACATTGCACTTTACCATGCCTCCAGTACTGACAGTAGAAGAGGAAAGTGACTCCTAGGGACGGCTATTCCGTATGCACTTATGGTGTGAGCAAACCACCTTCTCTCTACCATCTTTGCTTCAAACTCAAATCAGTGAATAGAGGCAGTAGTCAGAGGACTTGAGCAAAGAAGGAGCGGGACTTCTAATCAGTGACAGGTTGCAGCCTAGCTCTCTAAATCACACTACACTAATCACACATTAACCATCTGAGCAGAGCCATGCGAGCCTGTTGCTAATCCACTTCAAACTGCATTCTAATGAAGATGATTCAACTGAATAGGCCCCCTAATGAGGAATCAGATGTCCAGTCAGGGAAGAGAGGCAGTAGGTAGGGGAGTTGTGCAGAGAAGGACAACTTGTCCTAATCAGACTTAGCCAGAACAGAGTTTACAACCTATGCTATGTTACAGGACGCCTATTGTAAGACTGTAGCCGATTATGTTGTAGAGTGGCAGTAGGGTTCCGAATCCCACTCAACACTAGCCTGGCGAGCCAGACCCGTACAGCAAAAAGCTATACAAGGGTCTGGGTGAGCTCGGAGAGAGTGTGGGCGGGATAAACGGTTGTCTTTCAAAATGCCTTGGCACACAACACCACACAACAGGATGGTGGAACAACCAATCCCCACGCACTTCTGTGTAACGTCACAGCTGTCTTTCAGAACGTGCACGTGACACGCCCCTTTGTAGGTCGTAGCAGGAGCCGTCGTAGCAGTGAATGCGTGTAATCACCACAGCCACAAACAAGTTTCCTAATAAATCGTGTTTTCACTTACACAGTTCAAAAATGCCTCGTTTTCAACCACATGGCCCTCCTTGATCAACCAGCGAAATGTTGAGCAATTTGGGGCTTGTTAAATGGTTATATTTATGATTGTTGTCAACATGGCATGTTCGGTGTTAGCTAGCTAGCTGTATACCCATAACTAATACACGACTGGATACCTAGCTCTGTGTAATTGACGACAGGTTGGCTAGCCGCTAGCTCGGTAGACTAGGTGTCATTCCCATCTATTTAGTAAGCTACTTAAAGACTTTCAAAGCTCCCAAATGTCTCGTTTTTAATGACATGGATCTTATTAGAATTTGGGGCAGGCATATAATACAAGGCTGGATACCTAGCTCTGTGTTATTGACGACAGGTTGACTAGCCACTAGCTTGGTAGACTAGGTGTCATTCCCATCTATTTAGTAAGCTACTCAAAGACTTTCAAAGCTCCCAAATGTCTCGTTTTTAATGGCATGTGTCTTATTAGAAATTGGGGCAGCAATTTCATTCTACACCTACAGTAGTGGTCTGATAATAGCATGTGACTATCTGGTTCTGTAAAATGCTCAAATTAGCTTACCGAGCTAGATCGATCGAATGATCAAATGGTAATGTATTATGATCTATTTGTGTCCAATAAGTTCATGGTGTATTTTTACATCAATCCATGTCAGCCACGAAATGTATCATCATCCAGGCTTTTTAAATTAAGTAAACACTTTCGTGCTGTACGTAGCACGGACAGCCACCATGTTTCTTCTTAGAAAGTTTCCTGCACAGACATCATATATGAAGACTAGATGCGTCGTCCGCGTTCCCGTCATGCAGGCCGAACGTCCGCGCATGGCGGCCATGTTAGCGCAGCCTGCTGGCTCAACCAGAACGGTGAGTTTTTGGTGTTGTATACTCTTCAGATGGCCATAATTCCCTCAAATTTATTTCGATTTTCGAAAGGGTTGGTTTTTTACACAGTATAAAAAATTCCAAACGAAAGTATATGTTGATACTGCATAGTGATGCATATCCACATTATTATTATATTATATTACATTATATTATAATGTTCATAGGTCTAAAATCATGTATAATATACTTCAGTAGGCCTATTCAGGTAATTAAATAGACCCCATAAACAAATGCACAAAGTAATCTTTTATATTTTCAGTAAAATAACAAATAAAAGTTCACTTTAGTCTACATTCTACTTCGGTTTCGACAGCTCCACCTTGTGTTCAAAATGAGTCGTGACGCTAAAGCCATCCAGATAGAATTAACTTGTTGCACTGTAGGCTACATCTCTCTTCCAGTACGTCATCTCTGTCGTCTATAATTTGATGCAATGAATATATCCATGCCGTCAACGTAATGCACAGCAATGATTAAAATGTGTATTAGCTGTAGGTCTATCTAATTTTTTGGACAAATAGGTTATGTGGGAAGCATAGGCCTATTACTCTCCTGGGCTAGCCTAGCGCAGCCAGAGCCGTACAGCAAAAAGCTGTACCAGGGTCTAGGAGGGCTGGGCGGCAGTGTGGGCGGGATAAACGGTTGCTTCAGCACTCAACGTCACGCAATAGGATGGTGGAACAACCAATCCCCACACACTTCTGTGTAACGTCACAGCTGTCTTTCACAACGTACACGCGACACCGGCAACTTCGAGCCGTCGTAGCAGTGAATTCGTGTGATGACCACAGCCACAAACAAGTTTCCTAATAAATCGTGTTTTCACTTATACAGTTCAAAAATGCATCGTTTTCAACCACATGGCCCTCCTTGATCAATCAGCGAAATGTCGAGCAATGTGGGGCTTGTTAAATTGTTATATTTATGATTGTTGTCAACATGGCATGTTCGGTGTTAGCTAGCTAGCTGTATACCCATAACTAATACATGGCTAGCCGCTAGCTCGGTAGACTAGGTGTCATTCCCATCTATTTAGTAAGCGACTTACAGACTTTCAAAGCTCCCAAATGTCTCGTTTTTAATTAAATGGATCTTATTAGAATTTGGGGCAGGCATATAATACAAGGCTGGACACCTAGCTCTGTTATTGACGACAGGTTAGCTAGCCACTGGCGAGGGCTTCTTTGTAGGTGAAGCGGCAACTTCCAGCCGTCGTAGCAGTGAAAGCGTGTGATGACCACAGCCACAAACAAGTTTCCTAATAAATCGTGTTTTCACTTATACAGTTCAAAAATGCCTCGTTTTCAACCACATGGCCCTCTTTGATCAATCAGCGAAATGTCGAGCAATTTGGGGCTTGTTAAATGGTTATATTTATGATTGTTGTCAACATGGCATGTTCGGTGTTAGCTAGCTAGCTGTATACCCATAACTTTCCCTGATTGTCGCTCCCAACGCAGGACGCTCCCCGGTCAGCTCGCTCCCACTAGCCAGACTATCGATCCCATCTATTTAGTAAGCGACTTACAGACTTTCAAAGCTCCCAAATGTCTCGTTTTTAATGGCATGTGTCTTATTAGAAATTAGGGCCGCAATTTCATTCTACACCTACAGTAGTGGTCTGATAATAGCGTGTGACTATCTGGTTCTGTAAAATGCTCAACTTAGCTTACCGAGCTAGTTTAAAACATCAAATGGTAATGTGTCGAGATCTATTTGTGTCCGATAAGCTCATGGTGTATTATTACATCAATCCATGTCAGCCACGAAATGTATTATCATCCAGGCTTTTTAAATTAAGTAAACACTTTCGCGCTGTACGTAGCACGGACGGACACCATGCTTCTTCTTAGAAAGTTTCCTGTTTACTAGGTAGCCCTGCCCCCCTCGCGATTTGATTGGCCCTGTCATCGGATAACTTTCAGCCTCGCAAAACGACCGGGGTCCGCTAGACTGCCCCCGGGAGCAAATTCAATTTGCGGTCGCTAGGGGCGTCTAGATTTCTAGGCTACTCCTGGGCGTTTTACCCCAGTCTACACTTAAGTTTTAAGGAGCCCTACCATTTATAAACACGTGTCAATATTTCAGCGAAGCAACAGAATACATTTTTAAGTATCCCAACGTTTCAACTCTTCACTTTACTTCAGGTGTAACGGAGGGTCTGTGGAGAGTTTAGGCTGCTCTAATATGGCCGACCTGTGCGGACGTGCTTGAAATACGCGATGACGTATCTAGTCTTCATATATGATGTCTGTGGTTTCCTGTGTTTACTAGGTAGTCTGGCCCCCCTCGCGATTTGATTGGCCCTGTCATCGGATAACTTTCAGCTTTGCAAAACGACCGGGGTCCGCTAGACTGCCCCCAGGAGCAAATTCAATTTGCGGTCGCTAGGGGCGTCTAGATTTCTAGGCTAACTCAACACAATAACCATCTTATGAATCAGACGAGCCATCCAAATAAGGCCATTATAATCAACCCATCTTGACTCACATTTGACTCTATGTCAGGCCAACCGTATGTCTTTCATTTCGTATTCACGAAAAAAATAACTTTAATTTTCGTGGTGCATTCACGTTATTGCCCGTTTTTCGTGGTTGGGCAACGAAACTCTGCCTATTCATTTGAATTGCCCGACTGCCTAGCGACCCACTAGTTTGACGCCCTTTCGGTAGGCTACCGTCACATGGTAATCAAACATTTCAAACAAGCAATTTAGGGTTAGGGTTAGATTTAGGGTTAAGGTTAGGCTTAGGGTTAGGTTTAGGATTAGGTTTAGGGTTAAGGTTAGGGTTAGGTTTAGGGTCGTATGACATAAGGCGTAAGTACCGAAAGGGCGTCGAATTAGTGAGTCCCGAGTGTATCAGCAGTGTTCTGTCAGCACCCCCTCCCCGCCCCTGCAGACGCTTGGATAACCATAGCAGCAGTGGGGCAATTCAAATGAATAGGCAGTGTTTCGTTGCCCAACCACGAAAAACGGGCAATAACGTGAATGCACCACGAAAATTAAAGTTATTTTTTTTCGTGAATACTTCACGAAATGACAGAGATAGGGCTCGTCAGGCATACACTGTGCCATTTTTGTCTGAATTTGGCCATGATTTGTCAGCTGCACGCCTTTTTGAGAATCAGGCGGATTTCTGGCTCAATTGGAGGTCAATCATGATTTTCACATTATGTAGTGTAAATGGGGTAATGGCATGCGATTTCACTTCACGATCACCCTCTGCATGTATAGCGTGAGGATGTGAGTCGTGAAATGTGAACTTTTATACCCTGCAATTCCCTCGTACAGTTGGGCTTATAGTTTAGGCTTATAGAAAAATCCTTTCAAAAGAAAAAAATCGACAAATTTAATCTTTTCATGAAAGTTTACAAAGTAATAAAATAATATTTTCTAGTATGGCCCAAGAACAGTCATTTATGGAGCTAAAAATGGCAGACCATGGAGAAGATCCCCCTTTCAATGTATGAAAAATGCAATTTTCCTAGTCAAAATGAATTCTTAGAATTTGATGGTGGTGGTAAGTATTCATGAAAAATGTAACATTAGTGAATGGGTAGCATGAATTCTGGAAATAAACAACTAACAATCTTACACAGTGCACCTTTAAAAAAGAAAAATCCCAGCACTGTAATGAAGAAATGAGAAATGATGAGGCCTGCTAATGAATCAAAATGCAGAAAAGGTCTTCTGCTAATCAGCCTCAATATCTCACCATGGCAGACCAAAGCCTCCAATCAGTAGAGAGAATGGGTAACAGCAAAAATAGGGAGCGAGTGAGGGGTCTATGTGTCCACCTCTAAGAGACTCCACTGTAATGTCCTTCCAATACCCTCCAATACCTCAACCTTCTGAAAGTGTCCAATCTAATACAAAGCACAAACTAATTTGTCTAATCAGTAAAATGAAGAGGACAATTAATGGTGTGTGTGGTCTGCATTAAAATAGTGAGACAGAGATGGCAGAGCAGTTAGCCACGCTTTGTTGAAGACTACACCATGTTCAGACGGTTAACATGCTAACTCTTCAAACAGCACTGCAATGAAGATGAGAGGAATGATGGGGCCTGCTAATGAATCAAAATGCCGAGAAGGACTTCTGCTAATCAGCCTCAATATCTCACTATGGCAGACCAAAGCCTTCAATCACATTACTGTGAACTCAGTACAGAGAGTGGGTAACAGGAAAAAAAAAATAAGGAGTGAGTGAGTGATCTGCTTGTCCACCTCTAATGGCACGTTCAAGCCGACTGAGAATTGTGCCGGTGCCCGCGTTCACGTCGCAGATCTTAGTGTCCGTGAACCGTGGACATCAATAGGTTCATCTGAGTAACGCACAGTCACGTGTGGAAAAGTTCAGAGCCCAATAAGAACGCAATTGGTTTCTCAGATAAGCACTTTAGTGCAGCGAATGTAACTGGTGGGGAACGGGCTCCTTCATCCTTCTGGTCAGCCTGAAAACAGTATAAAAGACTCCACTGTAATGTCTTTATGTCCTTCCAATACCCTCCTAGTCTTCTAGAGAAAATAACTCCAACCCCCTTAAACCTAACATCGTAGTATGAAGCTCTTTGAATAAAGGGCAAATTGTATTCAAGATCCAAGATGCCCAGTTTCTTACAATTAAACTCTTAAACTCTTAAACTTTCTTACAATTAAACTCTTGAGAAGTTCACACACAATGATGTTCGTAATTACTATAATCTTCCCACCACTTGATTTAAGAGTCCTTTGCCAAAAGTTTCTTTTCAGCCCTTCATATAAATTGTGGAGTGTCCGTGTGCACATGTGCGTATGTGTACGTGTGCGTGTGTGTATGTGCATGCACTTGCCTATGTGTGTGCCATTCTCTCAAGCCATATCTTGTGAGCAAAAAGCACACAATGTCACTCAACAACCCACTTACTCATACAGACACACACACACACACACACACACACACACACACACACACACACACACACACACTCCGTGCCCGAGACTAAAATTCGGCCTACACCCCTCCCCCCCAACTACTCTGCAGGGCTGCCAACGCCACAGGCTGCCTGTCACCGCTACATCAAATTCCTTTTAAGGATCCACATCCCCCTTTACTTTACCCTGCTACACCAGCTGCTAGGCATACTAATCAACTGCCCACCGCCTCACACACAAACACACACATGCATGCACATGCACACAGACACACAGACACACGCACGCACACACACACACACACACACACACACACACACACACACACACACACACACACACACACACACACACACACACACACACACACACACACGCGCTTCCTCATCTCCTCTCCCTGCAGTGCCAGCTGCCCGCGGCCTCACAGCAGTTGTCCAGCACCTCACAGCGGGACACTCAGGCCAGGAAGCTTTCACCACCTTGTAGCGGCCCAATCTCTCGCTTTTTTTCTCTTTCTCTCTGTCTTCCTTTTTCTATCCCCCACCCATTACTGGACTTTTGACTGTGTATTGGAAGATTCGTCCAGACCTCAGACACAGGAAGAATGGTAATCAGCTGGGATGTAAAAACATTTTCTCAACACGATATGTTGTCAAAAACTTCTACTAAGACAGAGCAGCATTGTGTTATTATGCGGACAAATTACATGTTGATATGTACGACATGACGGAGAGGAGAGGTAGGAGAGGAGGGGAGAGGAGAGGTAGGAGAGGAGAGGGGGTGAGAGGGGAGGAGAGGAGAGAAGAGGTAATGGAGATGCCCTTACAAAAATCAACCATGGTTTTAATGCAGTAACCACGGTTAAACCATAATCACAAAACATGGTTTTCGTGGTTACCCAAGAAAGCATAAAAACCCAGAATAACTGTGAGTAGCTGTGGTGTAATGGTAAGGGAGTTGGACTAGATCACAGGATTGCAGGTTCGAATCAGTGCACTAGACTGTTTGGGGACCACAGTGGTGGAGGTTTGCACAGGACTGCTTGAAGACAGTGTGATGGTGAAGTGAGTAGAAAGCCATAGGCTGTTTGGGGACTATGGGATGGGGGAAGGAGTGTGTGGAGACTCAGTGGAGTGTGTGGAGATACTGCGGCTGTTTGGGGATTGTGTGAGGTGTGTATGCTTGTGGAGACACAGTGGCCATTGGGGGACCAAACCATTACAGTAGGCCATGGCTGCCCTGTGATGGTTGAGTGAGTGGAGTGTATTGGGCTGGTTGGGGACTGGAATGGTACAGGAGGGCCCTGCTTTGTGAGTCGAGATGCTTGAAATGAGAGGGAGAATTTTTTAGAGGGCGAATATTAAAGTGGCGGGTCTCACAATTACACGGCCAATTCTCTGCCTGGCCTGATCCAGAAATAGCAGTGAGAGGCGAACATCCAGCTATTACAGGTAGCGTGGCTTTATTCTAATATGATTATATTTGGGTCTATGGTGCAGGTGCAGGTGCCGTGGCTTTATTTTAATGTGATTATACATTTGGGTCGATGGTTCCAATAGCCAGAGGGGTTGAATGCGGGTTTGGGGAAAGGCAAGAAGAAGCAGACAGAAAAAGTACAGGGACGAAGAATTCAAACTAAAAACGAATGAATAAAAACAAGAAAAAGGAAAAGAGAAAAGCAGTCATAATAACTTACAAATTAAACATTGATGAACTCATATTCAGACAAACAAGTAGTGAGCTTACTAACATCGTCAGTGCTGCTGTTCATGTTGTAGCCGCAGTTCAGCGCGATGGTCAGGGGGTGCATCTCCGTCCAGCCCTCTGCCGTACACCTCTTAGACAGGTTACCTGGCAACCACAACAAGCAACACACAAGCTAAAGGTTTGGCCCCAATGTTGACAAACAAATGCAGTAGTAGCCACAGGTTGCTGCGGGAGCCTTAGGGGGCATCGACAGGTTACATGCAAAAACAAGCGGAAGGCTAGACCTTGATGTAAACAAATATTGCCACGGCGATAACAACAATGAATCACCTGCAGAGTTCATCTCCAGCACTGCTGGATAATTGAATAGCCAGGCGTCACCCTGTGCAGTGTAGAGGTGATGGGGCACACATAATAAATATGCTGTTAAGCCTCTAGCTACCAGAAATTTTATTGAATAGGTCGGAATTCTACCAGGAATTCTAAGGAAAAATTGACATTTTGGTCATATTTTAAATAATGTCAAATAACTTGAAAAGAAATGAAAAGTGTCAATTACAAGTTACTTTCATATTAAAGTAGAGAAAACACACTTTCAAATGGCATATCATTTATGGATAATTAATTGTTCAGTATTCCCATAGAGTGCCTTTGATGTGGATTAAATGATAAAAATGTGATAAAATCCGATATTATCTAGGCCTATCTATCTATATATCTATATATTTAGGCTTATCTATCTATCTATCGATCTATCTATCTATCCATCCATCCATCCATCCAGGGTCAAAGTTGAACAATGAACATGTGACGACAACAAATGTCGTTCACCCAGAAGTCCTGTTTTCAAGCGGTAGGCCTATGGATTATATGCGATAACTGTAATGGACTACACTAGCTAATAATGTTTGAACTGAACCATGTCAAAGAGGTGTAAGGATAACCGTAGAAGTGTCTGCGATAGCAGACAGGACATGAATGGAGCTCTAAGGAAGTTTCCCTGCCCCAATTTGGCACAGGTAAGACGCGCCAGGCATCACCGACTATACGGAATTGAAGTGCTACAAACACCACGTTGGTAGGCTATTATTGGAAGTTAGCATTCAACTCAACGTCTTCACGCATATTTTTATGAAGGACAACGTGGAGTAGTAACAGTCCTTGACTGCTTTGCCAAAGCTGACACGCAAAATGGGTATTGTCATGCTGCGCTTCCTTCACACGATGCGCCTGTTGCACAGAGCTGTCACTGTTCGTTGTTCCAGGAAACTAAGATAGTTGGATACCAACATATGGTTTGACTCTGAAAACACACCGAAGACAGTTTACATTTTTAATATGTAGCGTGTAGACATCGGCTGGACAGTTGTCAGAACCCATCACAGTTGAACACCATCTTATAAGCCTAATAAAACAACATGATCTAAAAATAGCCTAAATAGTTATAAACATGTGCTGTTGAACATGAAAATAGATCGAAGAGGGTTTTCATATTTAGTGTATATTGGTTGTAGAAACAGAATGGTTGTGTTTGTAGCCATTCAATCTCGGACGGCCGTCATTTGAATTGACGGCAGATTGCCAAGTCGCATAAAGCGGCGCATCTCGAAATAAAATCTAAAATACTGAAAAATAAAATAATATAAACATATAGTTTTCAAACTGAAAGTATATCGAGGAGGGTCTGTAATATTGAGCAAAGCTGTTTGAAAGCTGGAAAAACTGCATGATGACGGCCGTTCAGCCGTATTTTCATATGAAAATATTCCGGCCGGCCGCGGCCGTTATGGTACAGATCCAGCCGGACGTTCACGGCCGTTATGGTAGCTAGAGGGTTAAGGGAATGTGTGCGTGCAGTGTGTGTTTGTGTGTGTGTGTGTGTGTGTGTGTGTGTGAGTGTGTGTGTGTGCGTGTTTGTGCTCATCACCCAATGCAGTAAAGGGATGATGGGTCACTCAGAAAAATGTACAGTTCTCCTGTGTCTCTGGTGTGTATGTGTGTGTGAGAGAGCACACTACCCCGTGCATTTTAGGGGGGATGGGGAATAATGACGTCCTGTGTGTGTGTGTATCCGTGTGTGTGTGTCCGTGTGCGTGTGTGTGTGCGCGCATCTCCTAATGCAGTAAAAGAATGATGGGACACTCAGAATAATGTACAGGTCTCCTGTGGCTTTGGTGTGTGTGTGATGTGCATAGGAAATGTATGTGTGTGCGTGTGGTGTGTGTGTGTGTGTGTGCGTGCGTGCGTGTGTGTGTGCAAATGTTCCTGTAGGTGTCTGTGGGGAGTGTGTGCCTCCGTGCGTGCCTGCGTGCCTGCCTGCCTGCTTGCCTGCGTGCACACATGGGTCCATGCATCTGTGCCTGTGTGTGTGCGTGCTTGCTTGCGTGTGTGCATGGGTCCTTGCGTCTGTGCCTGTGTATGTGCTTGTTTGCTTGCGTGTGTGCCTGCATGGGTCCATGCGTCTGTGCCTGTGTTCATGCTTGTTTGTTTGCATGCTTGCGTGCGTGCGTGCCATGCGTCCATGGACCTGTGCCTGTGTGCGTGCGTGCGTGCGTGCTTATTCGCGTGCGTGCATGGGTCCATGCATCTGTGCCTGTGTACATGGATGTGTGTGTGTGGGCTGGGGGGGGAGAGACATGAATTTATACTAGTTGACCTTTGTGGCCCTCCAGCCAGTGCTGCATACCAGCCATGAAGTTATAAACAGAGCCTGGGATGGGTGGGTGTGTTGGGTCCTGAGAGAGGCACACTACAGTAATATTTCCCAGGTCAGAGAGAGACCTCAGGGGAGTGGCAAGAGGGCAGTGTGTATGTGTGTGTATATGTGTGTGTGTGTGTGTGTGTGTGTGTGTGTGTGTGTGTGTGTGTGTGTGTGTGTGTGTGTGCGTGCGCGTGCGCGTGCGCGTGCGTGTGCGTGTGTGTGTGCCTCTGGAGTGGCTGGGTGTTGTCGGGGGCCAGACTCCTGCTCTGAATTCAGAAACTGGGCCAGACAAACAGGTGGGGCTCACACACTATTGTGGATGTACAGGTGGGATACTAGCCTTGAGATCCAGACTAATGGTGTGTTCCAATATTCATACTAATCGCCCTTTCCGCGCTGTGTCTGGATTTGTCTAGTTTACTAGCCTATTCAAATTCAAATTCAAATGATCAGAGGATAGCCCCTTGAGTTGAACAGCTCATTTTCATCAGGTCAAAGTACAAACAAAACACATATCCATACCCACACGCACACTCAAGCTCTTCCTCACTACCATCGAGCCTAAGCCTTGGTGGGTTCATCTACTTTACTAGGCGATGTAGGACCTACGTCGTGCTTGCTTGTGGGGCTCACACTATTGTGAATGTGCAGGGGGGGGTAGCATACACTACCATGTACTCTGTTGAACTAATATCACCATAATACACTACCCTCTACTCTGTTCTGCTCCTGTAGTCTGTACTGTTGAAATAATATTGTTATGAAATTTCGTTCAGTTAAAGTCTATCAGCAAATAGTGAGTGACAAAGAGTCAGCTTAAGGCATTGACAGTGTAAGGCATCTCTGGACTGTGTGAGGTGCCTATTAGAGTGACAGTGTAAGATATCTAAGATAAAGTTTAATGCCTGCAGTTACCTGTATATCAGAGCATGGGATGCTGGTAGTATGCCTGCAGTATCTTCTCTGTTTTTGATGCCTGTCTCAATTGCTGTTCTAGTTGCGTGTGGGAATCAATGGAAATCAAGATGCTTCGCAGCCGCCATGCAGACGCAGCAGTAGCAGCAGGAGACATGACATCCCTAATGATGCAAAACTGTCTTGTGTTCCCTTTTGTTTGATGTCTCAGAAATAGCTCTCTACTCTCAGCTGTCAGCTCCTGGCAGGCGGTTGATTTGTGTGTCAAGCTTTGAACGTATCGTTTCAAAACATCAAACATTACCATAAACAGGGCCAGATTAAGATGGCCTGGGGGCCCATAGGCTACAGGTTGCTGTGGGCCCCCTCTGAAGAAAAATTTTGTGACAAATTTACATAGACCGTGTCAAGATTATAAGCTACGAATTAAGGCAAACATGTCTACCAACTGTACTCAACATGATAGGTGATTTTTTTCAATATTGCATCTCAATTTTCTGCAATATTTCCCTTTTGGGCAATCAGTGGCCCCCTGGCAGGTGGGGGCCCCTGGGCTGCATCCATATCTAGCCAGTGCGTTGATCCGGCCCTGGCCAGAACAGTCCCTGGAAGTGATCATTCATGAGAAGCTACGGCAAAATGATGCAAAACTATGTCATGCCCCCCTTATGAGGTCACTGACTCTCAGATCTCGGCTGGTGGTTGATTTGTGTATCAACCTTTAACGTCAAACATCAAACATCAAACATTACCATCATCATCACTGGAGGTCATGAAAAGCTTTGGCACACCATTTTCAGTACTATGGTGATTCCCTGCCATTGGCAACTTGATACGGGGTTCTATTGTGAAATGTTCATTGTTTCATCTGGGAATCAGCTGATTATTTGACATAGTATAAGACATACTGTAAAGAGCTGATAGTAGCCTCTACATCCTTTTTCTGCATTTTGCTTTAGATCAGTTTCATACCTAACCCTCTACTGCATTAAAGTATTTCATGATGCATTCATGAACCCTGAGTAGCCCATCTTAGCATTAAAGCCCTAAGCCAGAGTAAAGATCTCCACCTTTGTTTGCTCTCAACTCTCGACTTGTTGTTGATTCATGCTTTATAGAGATTGTTTCAAAACATCAAACGTTACCAACATTGTCACTTGATCATTCATGTAAAGCTACGATAAAATGATGCGAAGCTGTGCCATACTCTTACCCCCATAATGGGCCATTAGGATGTCAGGTCTTGGCTGGTGGTTGGCTAGTGTGTCAATCCTCAAAGGTAGGGTCATTTCATAACCAGTATACAGTAACCAATACTAGAATGACTACCATGACTAGAATTGACTTTTCATGACAAGCTGTGGCACAGCATGTAGCCTTTACCACAGCACTTTCATGCCACCACTCTCATGTGAAATGGGGGCCCATTGTGAAATGTTACAGTTTCTGTCTAATCATGACTCAGATTTCATCTGGAAATCAAAACCCCAATGATTATTGACTAAAGTAGGCCTGTATAAATATAATATAAAGAGCTGGGTTGGTCCCTTCCTGATTTTCCTCCATTTTTATATCAGATCAGTTTCATATTTAATTCTCTACTGCATTACAGTGCTTCATGAGTAGCCCATCTTAGCATTAAAACCTTAAGCCTGAGCAAAGCCCTCATTATGGTCATCTATCTTAGTACTAGTGGTGTCAACAATGATCGATTCGGCGGTCCAATCCAATGCGGGGCATGGACGATCCAGAATCGATCCGGAAATTCCAGAATCGATCTGGCAATTTTTTAAGTTTCAATTACTTCCATGGATATTTCTGGAGCAAATGAATGTTAAATTAAATAAAAGCACTTCAAAACATTGCAAGACTGATACAGAAAACAGCCAATAAATGGGTGCTCAGTATCTGACTACTTGTATTGCCTCATCATGACTGATTAAACATTTGCTTTGCTTTCAGTAGAAATGTAATGCATTGCAATGCATTGTAGAATTGAATCGGATCGGATCGCATAGAATCGAATCGAATCGCTACCTCTCAAATCGTGATCGAATTGGATCGTGAGGGCAGTGCCAATCCACACCACTACTTAGTACATCTGTATTAAAGACTTATATGTATCCTACATCGCACCCCCCGAGGGTCTCTATGAATATCATAGAGTTCCCAAACTGGGGTGTTGCAGACAGACTTGGAAAAAAAAAACACAGCTTGATAGTTAGCATAACTCCATACAGGTTACCTAATTTAGTAACAGTTCCGACTTATAAGGCCAATACATACCTTTCCTGTAAATATCAAATTAGAATTTAGCAATATTAACATAGGGGAGGGGGGTAAAAAAGTTTTTGAGTCACTAACTTACAGTGAAGCAGAAGACATATGCAAAGGTAGCCTACTCAGAAATGCACCTCAACCCATCTGAAGATGATTTAAATCCCTTATTATATAGGGCCTGTAGATGAAGGTCTGCATTAAAGCTGATTCAAAGTCCTGTGTACAGTATAGCCAGCATCTTATCATATATGGATGATATCTTAGCACTATAACCTTCAGTCTTCAAAGCGTTTGTAGATGCATCTTAGCCTGTATCTTCACATTAAACCTGTCTTCAAAGGACTTATACTGTAGATGCATCTTAGCCAAATAGCTTTGGATCAATCCCCCCTACCAGACATTAAAGTCTAAAGTTTTACATCTCCTGAACATCTTACAGTGCATTTCCTGAAGGTCCAACTGCAGAACTGCAGAACTGCAATGTGAACAAATTGCGTAATAATTGTTGTGCCTGTTGGTATGTGTATGCTTTTAGCCTACCTTAGCATTCAGCACAGTCCCTCCAGGCCAATCTCCACTGGACCACTTGCATTAAGGTAAAACAGAAGCATTAAGGCATTCAGAGATCGGCATTAAAGCTGCTTTAGCTCTAATTACAGTATGTATAGACGGCCATCTCAGCCCGTATCATTTAAGTTCTCATCATAGACATCTAAGCCTCCGCATTTCAGCGATTCACATCATTTGCACACAGACACACACACGCGTGCGCGTGCACGTGCGCACATACGCACGCACACGCACACGCACACACACACACACACACCAGAGCCACAGGAGAACTGTACATTATTCATTAGTCTAGATTTTAGTCCTTATACCGTAAGTGCATCTTCTAACTTTCATCTAGTTTGGGTTGTATGTGGAGGAGAGGAGTGTATATGCTTGTAGGGGAGTGTATATGGAGAGATGTGTGTATATGTAATGTACAGTGGTGCTCATATGTTTACATACCCCAGCAGAATATACACGTTCTTGGCGATTTCTCACAAAATATGAAGGATTACACAAAACCTTTTTTTTCACTCATTGCTAGTGACTGGCTTAAGACATTTATTAGCACTCTTCTGTGCTTACTCTTTCAAAAGCATATATACAACCCAAACTACCGAAATGACCCTGTTCAAAAGTTTACACACCCTAGTTTCTGATGCTGAATATGGCCCTGTTTAATACCAGGGACCGCTCTAAATTGTTTGTGGTAGTTGTGGGTAAGGCTCTTAACTTTCTCAGATGACAAAACAGCACATTCTTCCTGGCAGAATGGTTGTTTCCAATATTATCTTTGGGTGTCTTGCTGGAACCTCACATTTGAGGTTTCCCCTGAGTGGCTCAATGATGTTGAGATCAGGAGAGTGAGATGGTCACTCAAAAACTTCATTTTATTCTTTCTGAAGCTAATGACCGGTTGATTTGGCTTTCTGTGTAGAAATATTGCCATGTTGGCATGTCCAAACAATGGACCATGTGCCGTTTCAAGGCTGATGAGTGTGTAAGAAAGCGTATATTCTGCTGGGGTATGTAAACATATGAGCACCACTGTATATGGATTTCTGAGGATGTTTATGTGTCTACATGTGTTGTAAATGAGATACACATATCCCTTTGGGACAATAAAGAATCTAATCTCATGTTTACTGCTCATTTCATGGACGTCGTCTAAGCGTCTCAGCATTTTAGTCCTCAGTTTAAAGTCCTAACCGTGAGAACAGACCGCCAGCGTTGAACACGTGGAAAGCGGTGGAAGTAGTTGACTTTGTATGGAAGAGCAAGAGTAAGAAGCGTCAAAGGCTGCAAAGGCATTTCTAGCGCTGAGGGTTTCAAAAGCGTTAAAGAGAAGTTGAACTTCAGCTAAAAATATGTGATGAGCTCGGCGCTCATCGGCGAATGCTCACATTTTTCTAAACACGAGCTTCAATTGGTCACTCCCCCTGATCGAACACTCAGATTCAATCGTTTGGCTCATTCAAAGCCCTGATCTGTGCTTTCCAGGCGATTCTGTGCAGCTTTTTGGCTCTTTCAACGCTGGCTGTCTGTCCACGCGGTTAAAGATATTTATCGTATTTCTATCTTTACACAAGTCCCATCACACATTCATGTAAGTCTTCAAAAGTCCAACTTTATTGATGTACAACCAGTCCAGATAGAACTACAGCATGAATGAAATTGGACAATAGCCTAATTGAGGTCAGCCTTCACATTACTAAATATATGGAGAGCATAGTTAGCTGAAAGTGTGCATCACACACTGACAGTGCAGATCCTACAGACAGAAAAGACCTGCTGCTACGTGTACAGTTGTAAAAATTAGAGATCTTAAAAGCACACTTGTTACGCTATTCCTAGAGGGAACAGGCTGTTCCAGAAGCGGACTGAGGACACCATCAGGACATCATCAATGGACTGAGGACACCATCAGTAATGCCCGTGTCTGTAGCGCCAACTTCATATCTGAAGTTATCGTGAACATCCATTTTTTTTATTTTGGAAAAAAAAACACCTGGCTTCTTTACAAGTGTGCTGTGCATGGTCGATTCTGCACCAACAATGCAGGTGCAGCCCAATTATGTCATATCTGTGTAAAAACAGTAAAGGGGGGGTCTATATGAAGCAGCAATTTGTGATGTTTCGCAAATACAGTATATTACTGGTCCGGCCCACTTGAGATCAAAGTATGTGGCCCCTGAACTGTAGTGAGTTTGACACCCCTGGACTAGGCTCCTATATGGACAAGACTTGTGACTAGAGAGTGATATGATACAGCATAAAACTTCATTAAAGTAATCCGGCTACGATGAGCAGAGCAGGTACAAGAAGACATAAAGGCCTTGAGCCAGGACCCAAAAATTTACCTCTCGCAATCGAACGGGTGGGCAAGTTCTAATCTGTTTTTTTGACTTCTTGGACATCTCAAGTAAACAGTTTGGCATGATAACCATTGCAAACAGGTAGCTTTTTGGTAGTTATCATGTGTTGAAATGGTGGACCAGTAAAATGGAAATGTGAAAATCGGTATTGTGGGACTTTGCTATTATGTAGTTAATTGACCACACAGGGTGCTTGAATTACCTCAGGGATGCTTCCCCTTCTATTAAGACCCTACAGGGGTTGTTAGAGCACACTAATAGGCCTAATAGAATCACCTCAGCAATATGTGAATGACAAAATGTGATAAAAAGGATAACATATGAAATCCGTTTTTTAAATTATTATTATTTGTACTTTTTTAATTTTCCCCCAACAGCAAAGCAACACCAAAAACATAATGAATTAACACATACTAACATGTGACAACCATATACTGTACATTAATACGGCATGATAGCCATTGCAAAGAGGTAGTTAGTGAAAGATCATGCGTTGAAATGGATGACCAGTAAAACAGAAATGTGAAAAATGTATTGTTGTTCTTTGTTATTATGCAGTTTGTTGACCACACAGGGCACTTACATTTCCTCAGGGATGCTTTCCCTTCAATCAAGACCCTAAAACGGTTGTTAGACCATACCAATAGACCTAATAGAATCACCTAAGCAATATGTGAATGACAAAATGTGATAAAAATGAAAATCGTTTTTTTTTTTTTAATTTAACGTGTCCTGCAACAGCAAGAATAACATGAACAAACACCATGAACAAATACAGATTAACCATGTTAAAATAAACTAAAGAGCATTATTTCAGTCCTCAAGATCTGACTCAGTCCAGTAAGCATCTGGAAATATGTCACCATGATTATCGTCTTCATGCTGATATACGCATGTCTGAAGTTTTTAGAGGGTTGTGCATTTTGAGCTACTTCTCAGACATTGGCAATCCGGCAGTTTACATTGATGGCTGCACTTGCAAGACATCAGTTGTAGCACTGCCTCAGGGGCTGGAGATTGCCGCATCCATAGTGAGCTGGTCATTTTCATAGTTGGCCCAGCCATGGTCAAGTGGGCTTGGGATTTGTGGATGCTGCTGAAGACTTGCTCTCAAGATGCCAGCCTGATAGTTGGCAAACATAGCATGCATGAGGAGGCAGTCCTCACATGGTGGAAGTTGACTTGATTCACACTCTCCATGCTGAGTGCAAAAAAGCTGGTACCGGGTTGTATTTATGTTCTACATATTTGTCGATGTTATGTAGAGCTGGCACCTAAATGCTTCATGAATACATCCATGGACAGCTCCAAGTCCTGTCCCAGCTTATGAAAAACTACTTGAAAGAGCTCTGATCTCATCGTGAGCTTTAAGGCTCTGAGCTTTCCACGGCCTGCACTGTCCTTTTGTGTTTTTATGGTTCACTAGTTTACCCTTGAGTGCTTGGTGTACAATATGCGTGAGTGGCATGCTGGCTGGCCTCGGTCCTAGAATGTTAAAGCGGAGATCATGCGGGATGATCATCCGCTTCCACCCCCATGTGTATGTAGGGATGTAGCTGGATACTCTAGAACTAGTGAAATAGGAGGAGTAGGGGGAGGTGGTGGGACAATCCGGAAGCCTTCGCGCATCACAGGTGGAAGGGAAAGGAGGGGTTTAAATGTCAGCGAAGGCGGGAGCAAGTAATGACAGCTGTCAATCACTCGCGGGTTTCCTCCCGAACCATGTTTATGTATAAACAACATTTATTTTTTGTATTTACTTTACATTATTTTTCTATTGTAGCCCTAGCCTCTTCCCCCTTACATTAGAAAATTTGTATTTCATGTTAAGATATTCCCTATCAAATAACCTGGTGGCTCGGTAGTACTCGCACTGGGTACAAAGTAGTTCAAGAACTGTCATGTAGTGTACCCCGGTTGTCATGTGGTGCGTGCACCCCGGCCGGCTGGCTTTAACGTCGTAATGCAGTCCCTCTGTTATAACCTTATTGTCACCAAATGGTAATGGCCAAGTCTTAATCGGTTACCTAAGACTTCCTGCATTGTTAGCATGTAGTTGAGCGTTTTCAGCCAAGAGTGAATTGGCCTGTCGCCAGGCCCATTTGCAGTAGGAGGCTATCAGAGGTGGAAACAGGCATGAAAATCCGTCACCTTTTGGCGAAATTCGCCGTTTTGAAATCAAAATGGGTCATTTCTGTGAATCGTGTAGATCCGAGGAAAAAATTGTATCGATCGATCTTGTATATCTTCTAAAAAACTGTTTTCAGGCTGCGTTGCTACTCCCTCAGATCTAGTCCCTGGTGTGTGCTCTACTATTCTCAGCCAGTCGCTTGCAACTCTATTGTGTACCGTCTGTGGGCTGTCGGACTAATGGTATGGGGCCGGCGGGCCCTAGATAGTAATCCAATAGATTAGTCCAAAATAGATAATTTATGGTAGTCTAAATGGTAATAGCACACAATTTCCCTTCATGTCTGACATATTTTCCCCTTTATTTTAATTTTGCCTTCCTCAGTACTCAAGGTAGGTGTAAGTAAAATACTTGGGCCAAATTGTAATTTGAGTAAAAATAAAATCACCCATTTTAATAACTACTTTGGAAACTACAAATTACACATGTATGAGGTACAGGTAAAGTACACAAGTATGAGGTGGCCCCTTGTCAGTATATCAGGAATATACACATCACCACTAAAAGTGTATAGGCCTTTTCCTCACACATGTGTTATGTTTAAGCATGCATGTACAAGAAAAGGTATTGTATAAACTTGAATTGATGTCTATCCCTGATATTGTCTACAGGGTGCCTCATACTTATACTTAATACTACTTATTACTACTTAACCCCTTAGAGCAGCACTATGGCTTGTAATGTGATGTAATTTCATAGCAATGTTGTTATGATGTAGTTAAGCATTTTCAGCAAGTGAATAGGGTCTCCGGCGACCCCAGGTGCAGTAAGAGGCTAAGTGTTTTTGGGAAACTCAGCCGAAGACGATATTACAGTATAAGAGTTACCAGCAGGGACAGCCAGATGAAGGTACACTCTAAGAAAATGTCCCTGCAAAATAACGGCAGTTACTGGCAATTATATTTACCTGTAATTCTACTGTTATTTCACACCAAAAATCAAATACAGCTCATTGCTGTTTAATGTATCACAGTATATAAAAATTTTTCAGCAGCAATTGAACTGTTAAATAACAGTTAAATAACAGTACTCTACAGAAAAATAACAGTACATATCAGTTAAAAAGTTGAATTGTACTGTGTGATGACAGGCAAATACTGGGTCATAGTTGTATTCATGAATATGGCCATGGCAACTTCCCACCCCACCCATCATTCTCCATAACTGTGGTACCCTGGCCATGTTACCACCCCACCCTCCCATCGTTCACCATGACTGGAGTGCCTTGAGCATGATACTATGGCGCTATGCTGTATTGAGAAAATGGTTTGCGGTGGTCCTTTGAAAGTGTGGGCATGAATAAAATTTCAGAGTACACAGTGCTATGTTACAATGATAGTGTGCGAGGTGGGCTTTTTACTGTATCTCTTGATGAGCCAATGATGAATATAGCATTGGTCAGTCTTTAAAAAATTATTTTACACCAAGTAGCACAGCAAACAAGCAGCACTACAAGCTAGCTCTCAAAGCAATGCCTAATTTGCAGCAGGCACATTATATGCAACAATGCCACAAATGATGCCACATACAGCAAGCTTTCACAAAGAGGAAAGTGTGCAAACATGTAAGCAAGCTTGTAGGCAAGCTTGTAGGCAAACAAGTGCTATGCTGTGCCATGCAGGCCAGCCAGCAGGCAGGCAAGCAACTGAAGTGTTGATAGTCCAGATTTATATACAGGTGCAAGAGTACCATGTGACCAGAGTCATCAGGCCCTTGGCAGGTGACGCCCGTAATTGAATAATGGCATAACAGCCCTACTCAGGTGAGGCCAGGCACTGATTAGCAGATTGGTTTAGATGGGGCTGCTTGTTGCAAGAGTGTTAAAATTCTTAAAATGTTTCAGCCATTCACACTTTCATCACTATCAAAATGCATGTGCTACTCACACTTTGTTGCATCAAGCACTTTTTAAGTATTGTAGTTTCCTTAGAAATTGTTTCATCATGCTTGATAGTATCAGATAATCTTTAACCAGTCAGAATGACTTCAGTTGTTCAGGTGGTATTGAAGTTTGATGGTGATCACGGACAAGTGGAGGATGAATGGGTTTCAATGGTGCTGCCTAAAATAACTTGTTATTTTCTAGAGATGCACCGGATCCGGTTCCGGTTCCGGTTCCGGATCCGTCAGGATAATAGAGTTTTTCACAGGGTCCGGGTCCGGCAGGATCTTAAGCAGTGGATCCGGTATCCGGCATGTTACCTAAAAATCAGGGTCTGGTGCATGTCTAGCCTAGGCTTTTCAGTCTTTCACAACCCCAATCACTGCATGGAGTGAGATCCCTTTGGAAGCGGCTATTGCAGGCAGTGTGGCAATAAGCCAATGAGTCTAAAAAATAGTTTGCGCCAACGTAATAAAAAGGGCCCACGTGTGCGAGTAGACTATATGTTTCAACCCTTTTGTAGGATCCGGTTCCGGATCCGGCAGGATCTTATTCAGTGGATCTGGTATCCGGCAGGATCCTAAAAATCAGGATCCGGTGCATCTCTAGTTTTTTCCACAACGGCGAATACTGCTATTGTGCAGTACTTACTGTTTATGCTCAATATGTGACTCAAAGTCATATTTTCACAGTAGTTGTCTGTTTTTTCGAAAAACAGTAGAATGCTGTTGCAGAATTGCCGTAAATAAACAGCTATTTGTTACAGTGTAGATATTTGAGCAGAAGGACACAAATGCAAGCAGATAAAGCTCATACAGTCAACTCCATCTGTCAGGCACAGACACACAGCCACTGCCACACCAACACGCATGCACATTATGTGTTTTCTCTGGGTTATGTGTGGAATGATCAAAATTTGAGAATAGCATAACATATGAATCTAGAAACCACCACTTATTTTCACATAGTAGATGTACTTTCATTACCAGACACTGAAGCAGTAACTGTAAAAGAATGCAAATCTTCAATTTTTTGATTGTTAATTATCATGAAACATGTAATCTGTTATTCCCTGTTACTGGCCTGCTCTCTGGACTCTTCATACAGTATGTTGCTTTGAAGGTGGGGTGATCCCTCACCCCCACTACTTTCAGTGCAGAGCGGGTCAGTCTGTTGATTTGGGACTTTACTTTTATGGTTAGATTTCCAAACCCAAGTGATTGTATCATAGGCATGCACAGATATAGGAACGGACTTGGTGGTGCTAAAGCACCTGCCCCTTCGCAGTATTGGACGAAAAAAGGCCCTTTTTTGAAAGTTCCCTTTTTATTTCGTCACAATGTGTTCCATATTGGTATGATCATCTACGGTAGAAATTCTTGAGATCAAAAGCATGTGACAATTCCCCCTGATATAATATAGTTTATAATACAAGGGTGGGGAATCTAACTTATGTCTCAAGGGCCGTTTACGGCCCCCGATGTAATTTTAATCTTATGCAGTTTCAAATGGAATTTGACATGCTCTGTAAAGAACTCTTAAGTTGTTTTCAAGGGACCTAGTGGAGGTGGGCTCTGTTGTGAAGGTGCCCACTTTCAATATAGGCCTAAACTGCAGGGGGAAATCCTGGTTTGTGTTCATAGTGCAGCCTTTTGTAAAATTTGAAGTGGCCCACGAATGAAAACGGCTCCAAACATCCTTGAGTCGGTGTAAAAAGTGTAGTCTCTGCTTCATCAAATAGCTCTTTGTCTACATATCAAATTCGAGTGTGTCTGTAAATTAGTTTACATTTAAGTACATTACACTTTGTTTGGATAATGAAACATAACTATTAAGGAAACTTGTAATACAAAACCCACCTGTATTGTAATGTACTGGGAAAATTGTGTGGTGAGGCATAGAAGATTTATTTTTTTTACCCAATCTTCCAGTATTTTCACTCTTGAGAAATAAACCCTCATTTTTAAATGAAAAGTCAGTGAAAATGGGGGCCTGAACTAAATTAAGTGGAAATATGTGTAACATGACCTTTGAACTATCCAAGATTTTTGTATAACACCTTTTCCTATAAATATATTTATCTCAAAGTCATTTTTATGTTCAATTTA
>NC_085865.1:55819649-55832149 GCF_034702125.1 Engraulis encrasicolus
ACACACACACACACACACACACACACACACACACACACACACACACACACACACACACACACACACACACACACAGAAACGTAAGCATCCATTCAGTTCTTAACCCCAATTACCTTTCACCCCATGGCCCCCTTGATAGGCTTCACGGGTCATTGGGCAGTGAAGCGTCAATCTGAGCAGCCAAAACAAAAAGGTGGCGGATGGGGAATTGATCTTGCCATCACAATCTCTCTCAGTTTTCTTGCCACTGCTGACATCTTATCATATTATAAAGCTACCATCTTGCCATATAATATTAGCAAGCTGAACACAAAGCAGGAAGGAGCATCTCGGGTGAATGCCATGTCACTGCAGCATCGCCACACTGCCTGAATGGAGTTTTGGTCAGATTTTGCCACGATTAGTCACTCGCACAAATTTTTGGGAATCTTGCGAATCGTATCACAATTTCTTGCTCAATCGGAGGTCAATCATGAACTGCATATCATGTAATGTATATGGGGTAACGACAAGTGATTTCACCTCACGAGCAGCTTGCAATGCACACGCGTACGTACACACACACACACACACACACACACACACACACACACACACACACACACACACACACACACACACACACACACACACACACACACACACACACACACACACACACACACACACACACACACACACACACATGGTGTAACTCATCTTAGCAAGGCTACGTCACTTCACATTGAAAAAACGGTCAGAGAATGTGATGTTAACAACACAACAGAGCCAGCCATGTTATTTCTCTATTCCACAGCAGAGCCATGCTATTTTTCTGTAATTCACAAAAGTGAATGGCATGCTAGCTCCCAGCCATGATATTGCTCTCTACTTCACAACCGGGAATGTTACTAGCTCGACGCCATGTTACGTCTCGGAAATTCACAGCAAAGCCATGACATTTTTCAGTAATTACTCACAACAGTGAATGGCATACTCAATACCATGTTATTTCACCTCCTGCCTTTGTCACAGTAACCTTGGACATCACTGATGACGCGCTAGCTCACTTGCCTGAATATCCTAACAGAGATAGATGAAGGCCGCCACCACGCACCCACGGATACACAGACACACACGCACACACACAGAGTCATATGGGGTTTTATTTCTGGTACGGGGTATATTGAAGAGGGAAGTGTGGGTTACCAGATCAACAAACAACAACAACAGCTGACAGCAAAGACTCAAGGATATCTGGGCTTCCACAACTCCCATGCAATGCCTCTGCCATTGACTTCAATGTTAAACACATCATGGCAGTGATTAAGGCAAAGACATTCCAAGTATTGAACATTGACACGTTATGTAGCTAGAAAGTACCAAATTTCAACTGATTTGATGTGACCCGAATTTCTTTCTTTTTTCTTGATATTCTAATAAAGTGGCCTGGAGCTGTACATTACTGTATAATGTAATGAAATGTAAGGCAGAAGTGCAATATAATGTAATATAATGTAATTTAATAATTGTAATAGTGCAACTCAGTATGATGCAATGTGTGACGGACCAAGACCTGGGTCCACACCGTGGGCTCTACCATTAGTGACACTGATGTCCAGGCCAATAGCCTACGGTACATTGTTATGCAATGTAAGTCAGCAGTGAAATATAATGTAATGTAATATAATCTAGTAAAGGTAATACTGACGTCTCAAGAGGTGGGGCCTCAGTAGAGTTCACACTATGGGCTTTGCTATTAGTTACTCTGATAGGGAAAAGCAAAACCACTGTGTCAGTTGCTTAGGGCCCCACCCCACTTCATTGTAGGGGGCCCCAGCAGTCAACCGCACCATGTAAAATACCAGCAAAAATAATTCAAGAGAGCCATGATGTCTATTTTGCCTAGGGCCCCCAAATGGGCAGCTCCACCACCGGTGCCAGTGGATTATGATAGGCTGGTAAACTCCACAATAATCATAGACATGCTTTATGTGTGTGTTAAATGCACACAACCAGGGCTTTTTTTGAGGGGGAGCAAGGCGGAGCTAGCTCCGGAAGCTCTGACGCGCGCTCCGGAAGCTCTGAGGCGCGCTCCGGGAGCTCTGATGTGCGCTCCCCCAGCTGGATCTTGACAAACGATATTGAAATTATAATAATAAATAAATACATAAATTAAAGTTTGTTTCGTGCTAATGTCTGGTTTAAATATATGTCTTGGTGATTTCTCAATTCTAATTTGTCCCATGAAACGAAGCTACTCAGGGCTTTTTCTAGGATTTTTTGGCATGAGGGAGCGTCATGGCAGGTTGCGTGAAGGGGGGAATTTACTAGGGGCTCTCAAAAAAATAATTTGTATATATATAAAAAAAGAACGAAGTGTTAGAGTGCCCCGCGGAGGTAGGCCTATGAGGGTGGAGCGCCCCTATTTCCCCGTTCAGAAAAAGACCACTTATAACCACGTCAGTTTGATTTCAATTGCCATAGGCCTAAACCTGAGAGAGGTTTGAAAAATAGGCTACTATGTACAAACTAAGGCTATTACGTCCGATTTGAGGTTTCATAAAATTATATGCATTGCTTAGATAGCCTAGATCTAATGCGGCATTGTGGCCATATTAAACACTAAACGCCATCTGCGCTGTCTTGTTTATTTCTGATATCCTACGCTGAGTCATCTTTATTTTAAACATTACTAACGCAACAGCGGGGGCTGATTGATTAACCCGCTGTCTAGCCGTTCATAGCCTAAAGTTTAAGTTATCAGCCAAGTTTATGCCGCCTACCTTGCAGATAAATGTCGCACTGTTCGTTGAGGTGGGAGTCTAGATCTGCTGTTGACAGGTGGAAATTTGAAGACACAACGCATAGCCTATTCTCGAGGGGGATTGAAAGCACCTTTCCTTGTTAATGACAAGTTAACCTTTACAAAATGTCTAAGAAGATTAATCATCTGCGATTGCTGTACACAATTCAAAGGATATTTATTCAGCGAAGTTGTGGATATTTCCTGCCTATTTCTCCACTCCCGCGGTAACCCCGTGCACCATGTCTGGCTGTCAAAGACGCAATCCAAAATTGAAGTGCGCCAGTTTAAGACAAGCGGCACGACTTGTCGGACTCAAACCTATCATTCCAACGTCTGTCAGTGATATCGTGACTTTTGTGATACGAACTCCGTGTTCAAATGCGTTCTGAATAGGCTACTGAAGACTGAATAGACCTATAGCCTACTGAGCGCACGTGTTGTGAGTTCTTGTTTGCTCGTTGTGTGTAATGCACAAAGGTGCTATGCTTCATAAAAAATACATTTCAGACCTTATATTTTCAGGTGCATGGTTTCATTTTAGTAACTGCATTTCTATTCAGTGACTGGAGATGTAACTGAATGAGTGGGGATCGAGGGCACTTTATAGGCCTAAAGTGTCGAGGGATATGGGATTTTTATTGGCCTAAATATCAGTCTTAATTTAGGCCTACTTCAACATTAGTCATAATTGCGACTAGAAAAGGGGACCAGCAAATGTGATCTGGGCTTTGCGTTCTATTAATTTTATATGGTTATGCAGAGAGTATGAAACTGCGCAGGGTATTCGGTGCTACTGCATGGTTCCGAATTCGCTCTCGGCACGTAGGTCTACAGATAAAGGATGCGTGATGCTGCGTTTACCAGAACAAACTAACAAACTTTCTTTTTGGCATTGGCCTGCATGCTGAATAGTCCACTATCCATTTTCCCAAATTAAAACAGAATATTCCCAGCACTCAGTAGCAGGTAGCCTATTTATACCGTTCCATATTTGTATTTGATATTGCGCATAGGCCTACATCCACATTCACGGGGTTGTTCGAGCCCCCCCTCCCATGCGCTTTTTTTTCGCGCCGGAGCTACTCCTCCTCAGCGCTCCGGGACCTCCGACTTGACAAATTAAGCACTGCACACAACCACCCCTGCAGTCCATGAATAAGCTTGATAATGTCTTTGAAAATCTACAATATAGTCCTATCTGGCTACACAGAGGAAAAAACGTTTGGCTTCACAGTCAAAATGTACAATATTCTTGCCTCTCTAAAGTCAGGCTGCGAAAACATTGTGTTCTCAGGCTGCAAGCACATTTTAATGCTCACTTTGATGATTCAAATGGAAACGCTGGAAGCACATCAAGTAATTTGTGTCACGTCTCCATATGCACATACAAATTCAGGTCACTTGGGAGAAATGTGTGAACTTCCTGTTCGTATAATACGCTAATGAACACAGTTAATTTGAATAGCAGTAGCCAACTGGCAGTCCAAAGAGACCATTTCCCCTCAAACACACTCTATTCCAATGCCAAATGAATAACGAGGTGGAGAGAGCTGATGAGAGGACCACATTATAATGAATGGACATTATTAATAATGTAATTGGCCTCAATGAATACCTGGCTAATTACATAAATACCCACATCTGGTTCACCTTTACATAACACTCTGATTTCTGGGCCATCTGAATCATGTTTTTGTGATGAGGAGAATTACGGTATGTAGATTATTATTATTCAGAGAGAGTGTATTTGAGACATTTGTTTTTTTACTTTTTGAGACTGGAAGGGCATAGACACAACGGCCATTCATGTGTCTAAATGGCAAACAGTTTGTCAAGTTAACCTTGAAGAAGCATTCCTCTCTAACAAGTCACAAGTCAGTCCGAGTCACAAGTCACAAGTCCACATCTCTGATTTGTATTAATGACATCTCATTTAGTGTGGTTATAGATCAATTATAGATTGGAATGAGTTTTACAACTGAAGGAACATGCACATGCACATGCACACACGCACGCACGCACGCACGCACGCACGCACGCACACACACGCACACACGCATACACACACACAAACAACAAGACTCAATGCCATGTGACATCAAACACTTTCCAAGAGGTGTGGTGGGGAAAACACACACACACACACACACACACACACACACACACACACACACACACACACACACACACACACACACACACACACACACACACATACACACACAAAAACAACAACACTCAATGCCATGTGACATCAAACACTTTCCAAGAGGTGTGGTGGGGAAAACACACACACACACACACACACACACACACACACACACACACACACACACACACACACACACACACACACACACACACACACACACACACACACACACACACACACACACACACACACACACACACACACAGAGAGACATAACAAAGCAGATGAAAATGATTTAATATAATTCACAGACTTTCAATTTGTGGAATAGTGCTTCCATGCCTCTCTGAATAGCCTGGCCCAACATCAACCATGATGGCACCTGAGGTGTATGAATGGACTGTTGTTTCTATAATACGGGATGTCTAATATAAGCTTAAGCAACTATGATGGTGGCTGCAGGAGAATGGACTAGTATTCCCATTAAAACAGGTTGTCTAATACCATCTCACTGATGGTGCCTGTGGCATAAGGATGTCCTATTGTTAATATATAAATACAGTATAAACTACATCTTGACACTAACTTCTCTGGGATTAGACAACAATCCCTTTCCCCTGCAGATGTCTTGAGCATGTTATGTCACGTTACCTTACCAGATATTACAGGGTATTGGTAACAATCCCTGGAGCAATGTGGGAAGGGATTGCTAAAGGTGGGGATTGAACCTGTAACCCTCTGATCTACAGTCAAATTCCATAACCACTACTACACCATGACTGCCCACAAGAAACCAACTCCTCCACATTCAGTACAGAGCAGTCCAGGCAGGAGCGCATCAAGCAGTCATCATGCACTGTGGGCAATCCAGATGCAATATGTCCTCTGTCTAACATAGCAATCCAACTATCATTTTAATGTTGAACTGTAGGCTGTAATTAATGCCTGCTTCCTAATGTAAAGCAATCACTGCAGGCAATTATGTCCGCCTCCTAATTGCGCTAATGTAAAGCACTCACTGCTCCTTTTGATCAGCGCTAGAGATGCATAAAATAATTGTGACAGGCTGGTTTATGGGGCTGGCATGCAGCTGTGTGTGTGTGTGTGTGTGTGTGTGTGTGTGTGTGTGTGTGTGTGTGTGTGTGTGTGTGTGTGTGTGTGTGTGTGTGTGTGTGTGTGTGTGTGTGTGTGTGTGTGTGTGTGTGTGTGTGTGTGTGTGTGTTGCTGTCGTACTGTGAAGTGCATGTCACGTCATGTCAAATTCATCATGTCAGCTCTGATTCATCAACACACACACATGTGTTCTGCATGCTAGTGTGTATTTATGATGTAGTTTATGGCCATGCACGCTCCACACATCTGCTAATCTACATAGTGAATAGCAAGCCATAACCCCCCCAACACACACACACACACACACAAACACACACATGTACACACACATGCACACACGCATACACACACACACCTGCTAATATACATAATAAACAGTATAACCCCCCCCCACACACACACACACACACACACACACACACACACACACACGCATGCACTCACGCACTCAGGCACACACACACACGCACACACACACACACACACACACACACACACACACACACACACACACACACACACACACACACACACAGACGCACACACACACGGGCACACGCATGCACGAGCACACTCGCACACACACACACACACACACACACACACACACACACACACACACACACACACACACACACACACACACACACACACACACACACACACACACACACACACACACACACACACACACACACAGTAGACCCGTCGTTTGTCCCATGGCAGCAGTCGACGTTGACAGTATTGGTCCGTTTCCTGTTTTTAAACAGATATTTGGCTGCGTGCGCATCGGTGCAGCAGAATCCACCATGCACAGTTCGTCTGTATAGAAACTAGCCAGGTATTTTTTTTTCGAAATAAGAACAAGGATGGTCACGATTACGTCAGATATGCAGTGGGTACCACAGACACGGGCATTCCTGATGATGTCCTCAGTTCAGTCAGTAGTTTAATGTCTTGTAACAACAAACATCTCATATGCTTCTGGAACAGCCTCTTCCCTCTCAAAATAGCATAACAAGTGTACTTTTCGGAATATCTTTTTTATCAACGCAAACGCTTCAGAACGGCAGGTATTCTCTCTTTGCGGTCAGCATTGTCTGTTCGTATATGTTTGTGTTCACAGCCAGTTTTACCTGCCTACTCCCTATTTTACCCATGGTTCACCTAGGGGCCGCAGTCAAGAGAGCGCGGACTCCACTGTTGATGACCCTGGAGTGCAGTACCACCCGGAAGAGTGGAATCTCTCGTAATACCCTTAAAGCCTCTCTGGTGTGCTTGAGTCAACGATGCGCACGCATTCAGTGAGGACGGTGATTCTGAACGGGTCAATTCATGGTACAATTATTTTACTCTTGTGACATTTATTTTGAAAAACAGACTCATTCCTTTGATGAAAAAATCACTGCCCACTGCATTATTGCGTGGTGAATAGTGTGAGGACATGGCTACCCAGCAGAAAGGCAGAGAGCAAAAGAAAACAAGCAGCTGACCATGCTGAACACAGTGTGTGTGTGTGTGTGTGTGTGTGTGTGTGTGTGTGTGTGTGTGTGTGTGTGTGTGTGTGTGTGTATGTGTGTGTGTGTGTGTGGTGTGTGTGTGTGTGTGTGTGTGTGTGTGTGTGTGTGTGTGTGTGTGTGTGTGTGTGTGTGTGTGTGTGTGTGTGTGTGTGTGTGTGCGCTTGCGTTGCGTGCGTGCGAGCGTGCGTGCGTGCGTGCATAAATTTGCAGTGGCACACATGACAAGGCCACTGGGCAGTGTCACATCAGTTAGTCATTACGTAACTGCAGCATACCACCACATGCTCTGTGTGAGTGTGTGTGTGTGTGCGTGCGTGCGTGCGTGCGTGCGTGCCTGCGCGCGTGTGTGTATCAGCATCAAATCTCAATAGAATCTCTTCCTTTTCTCCTCATCCTTTTCACCTGCTTCATGTACTGCAGCGTGTGTGTTTGCACACATTTGTGTATGCGTTACGTTTAGATATCTGTGGGTGAGTACTAACCTACAAAGCCAAAGTGTACGGCGAGGCAAGACACATTTATTTGTATATCGCATTTCATACATAGATGCAATCCAATGTGCTTCACAAAAAATAAAAGTAGAAAGCATGAAATAGAGAAAGAAAACGTTAAAAACAAGGAACAATAAATATTCAATATTAAAATATTAAAATGAGACATTAAATAAGTGCAGACAACCAATCAGCGGTAACTGATGCCACTATAAAGATTCTGGCTTCCTGGGCGCTCCGTCTCTCTCCTCTTGTCACCAGACTTATCTCTCCCTCCTAGGAGACTCATTGTGGTTTGGTTTATATATTGGGCATTCTTCCAGCACACATGCACTTCACTTTATTTTATATACTATATAGCTGACATTTTGGGAGAGACGTCGAGTGAGAGAACGGCAGAGGCACTGGTGCGCACCAAGAAAAGAGGAGAGAAAAAATGGACAGAAAGAAAGTGAAAGAGAGAAAGAGAACTTACCCTCTGGCATAACACAGCTTTAGAAAAGGCTAAGCACAGGGTCAACAGGGCTGAACCTCCTCTCACATGCCAGAAATACACACACACACACACACACACACACACACACACACACACACACACACACACACACACACACACACACACACACACACACACACACACACACACACACACACACACACACACACATTTTATCCGCCTGTCCACACACATTCGCGAATACAGACACGCGCACACAGACACACAAACAAACACACACACATGCACACATGCACATTTTATCCGCCTGTCCACAGAGTATATCCACCTGCCCATCAAACGTTCTCTTCTCATGCATAAGCACTTTAAATTGTACCTGTATGAAAATGTGCTATATAAATAAATGTGCTTTACCTTGCCTTGCCTCATGCAGAGTTTATATTTCAAAACACACACAGGGTTTATATTACAAAACACACTGAGTTTATAAACCATAATACATAGAGGTCATATACGCATGCAACAAGTAGCCTACAAAAAGGTTATATGCCATAAATACATAGCTTATAAGACACAAGAATATAACATTAAAGATCTCACCGAATTCCGTGAAATGAAGGCAGACCATTGTGACACAAAATATAGAGCTGTGGGAATATAGAGAAAACATTTCCATGGGTCCATCAAGAAATGTCACAGATTTTGCCGCAGATTTTGTGTCACAATGGTCCATGTCATGTTCATTGCACAGAATTCTTTCAGGCAGGAAGTAGGCCTACATAGATTTTAAGTGCCAACTATAATATCTCTCATGATCCCATTGTGCCATCAGCGTTTACATGTGCATTGGAGCCCTGTTATATAATAAGCCTATGGTGTGACTGGAAGATGTTTTCAGATGCCATACAATGCGTCACACATCTCTCTGTGACCAACACACACACACACACGCGCGCGCACGCACACACGCGCGCGCACGCACACACACACACACACACACACACACACACACACACACACACACACACACACACTTGCTCCATCTCGCTGTGGTCACCCTATGCATAATGTTTTACCACCTATGGACATGCCAAGAGCAGAGAGAGAGCAGAGAGGGGGAGGAGAGGGAATAAGGAGTGTGTGCCAAGAGAGAGGGAGGGATGTCTTCAACTCACTGTGGTCAACCCATTCATAATCTCTTACCTCCACAACTGTGGACATGTCAAGGAAGGGAGAGAGCACAATGTGTGTGCGTGCGTGCGTGCGTGTGTATGTGCGTGCATGCATATGTGCGTGCGTGCATGCGTGCGTGCGTGCGTGCGTGCAAAAAAAGGGAAGGATTAAGGGAGGAGATGAGAGAGAGAGGGGGAGGGAGAGGGAAAGAATAACATGAGTGTGTGATATGATGTTGACAGTCTTTCCTCCCTCTGCACAAAACCTGTCAAATTATTCACCAGCAACAGAAGCTGTTTACAAATGAGTTAATTCCTGCCCCCCATCCCCACCCCCTTGCCACTGACTTATTGAGGGGCATTGGGGGACTAAAGTCACTACTACAGTGTGACTATATTTGCTTGCTAATGTCCCTGGGTGAGCAGTGTAAACAGTAAGGACGATGGCACTAATGTCACTCAGGGAACAGCTTAAATGTTTTAGACAACATCAACAGGACAACAACATTGATATCACTCAGGGAGCAGCTTAAATGTTTTAGACAACATCAAGAGTACGGGTACAGCAGTAATGTCACTCAGGAGGCTGTTTAACACATTCACTACCAAGTCACGTACAAATACGTTTTGCCTCCCATGCGTTGGCTCCCAAACCGTATAATTACGCTTTTACTTTTTTTATTGGATTCTGAATCTACACATTCTAATTCACATTCTGTGTGATTTTCGTAATAATGTGATGAACAGAACTGACATAGATCATGAAAACACCTACAAAGTCAAAACTCCTACAAAGTCAGGATCTGGATATTTCAACATCTGTGCATTTTATTACACACAGTATTTGAGTTTTATTAATAGCGAATCAAACCGTCTCTGACCACTTCCTGATCACGTCACGTCACGTCTCCATTTACTTCCTAGACCATCAAAACAAAACATGTCCTGTCAGCACAGCCCTTGCTAGCTAGCCTGTTCCTAAACATATGATGGAAGGATAAGGAGTTGTGCTGCCATCAGGATAGGTGTAAAATGGAAGGTTGTAATGAAAAACAGCATGCAACACAGCAGGAACTAACCTTCTTTTGGGTGAGTACTTTGGCACGTCTACTTTTATCTACAGAACGAAAACTGCCAGTCAAGTGACATTAGCTAGCTAGCATTTCAGATGCTCTGAACTGCCTGACCAGGTGATTTTTGCATCAAAGTAGTTTACTTGGAAGGTACTGGAGTTGTTCTTTGGGCAAGAAAATGCATTTAGACCCGCAATTTAAACTCGGAGAGTCAGAGCGCACCCCTGACAAAAAAGGCTTTATCTCAGTTCGAATGTTCAAAATCGCTATTTTTACCTAAACCAGTGCGTGCTTAAAGTGAAATAACTTCGGAATGAAACAAGCTAGAAACAAACCGTAAAAATATACAGACAGCTGAGTCTTTGGGCTTTCAAACAAGCCCTGACATGTGTCTGTGGGTTGAAGACAAAATATTCGGTGGGTTTTCAAAAAATGACATAAAATGATGAAATTGTCTGGGAGTCTACGGTTGAATTCCAAAAAACGGCTGGTATTGAATGTGTTAAAATGTTTTAGAAAATCTCATGAGTGGCAGAATTCATGTCATGTCACTCAGGGAGCAATTTAAATGTTAAGACAACATCAAGATGACGACACCAGTAATGTCACAGCAGACCACATCAAAGTGGAAGATGACGTGGATTTCTAGAAATCTGCGACGGCATGACAGGTCTTTCAGCCTGGTGTTAGGATGGAGTGAATGTGTGCGTGCTCGCATTCGTGCATGCTTGTGTGCATGGAAGCTGACAAGGGGGGACAAAGGGGTCAGTTGTCCCGGGCCCAGGGGGACAAGGGACCCATAATTGGGTCCTCATCACATTGAATGTATTGGTTGGGGGGCCCTTTCAGATGACTTTGTCCTGGGCCCAGCCAAAGCTGTCAGCGGCCCTGCTTGCGTGTTTGTGTGTAGCCTGTTGTTTGATGGCAGTGTGTGTACTATGTGTAGCTTATTGTTAGGAGGCAGTGTGTGCATGCCAATCAAATTTTCTGAATGGAGTGCAAATCTAGGCTGCTGTTTAGATAAGAACATAGAGCAATAATTGAGCTGAAGGGCTTCAACAGCGTGATTTGCAGTGGGGCTCTAGAGGACCTTTGCAGTTATGAAGAAGCGTGTTCACAGTCTGCACAGCTTTTCCACTGTACACTGTCTCCACGAAATGCAAATATCTGGACACTTACAAGCAGAGATGTGGACTTGTGACTTGTGACTTGAGTCACAAATGACTTGACTTGAGACTTGACTTGCCAATATTACGAATGACTTATGCAATAGCATTCCAAGTCTGACTTTATTTTATTTTTTCGCATTTGTGTATGAAAAAAATGCATGAACGAAAGAACAACTAAGCACTTACCCTTAAACAGTACTAGTAGGCCTACTATATTTGTTTAGAACACCTTATGAAAATCACCCATGGTTTTACTGTAGTAACCATGGTTTTACTGTAGTAACCATGGTCTATCTAAGTACTCTGTCTGAACCATCCATAGTATCACTATGGCTTATCCATGTTTTTTTTTTGTAACCATGAAAGCCATGGTTCCTGACTAACCATGGATCATGGTTATTCATGGTTTTCATTTTTTTTCAGCATGGTTTGTATCTATGGTTTATCCATAGTCACAAACCATGCTCAAAAAACATGGTTAATTGTGGGTTGCATGGTCACCCAAAAAACATGAAAACTTGTTTGCAGCCGTGGTGTAATGGTTAGGGAGTTGGACTGAAGATCA
>NC_085865.1:55837149-55844649 GCF_034702125.1 Engraulis encrasicolus
GGTGTGAATAAATGAAGGGAGGCAGAGTTGAGTGCAGGGGTAGAGATTGGAAATGTTTTTGTTTCAGGCTCAGAGCAGAATGAGGTTTGGAGATGAGGAGTGGGTGTAAAGACAGCTCTCCATACCCCCCTCACAAACACACACACACACACACACACACACACACACACACACACACACACACACACACACACACACACACACACACACACACACACACACACACACACACACACACACACACAGGCAGCATTTACATACACAGACTGACATCTTACACACATACTGAGGCATCTGTGGACATACACACACGCACGACGCCTGCTCTGTATGCCTCTGCTGCCTCTGACTTTTGGCATTTGGCTTTTGGTGGTGGAGCTTTTGCAGAAAAACAGAATGGGAGAAGATGGAGGACTTTACTGAAAGGAGGAGAGTGATGGCGTGAGAGAGAGAGAGAGAGAGAGAGAGAGAGAGAGAGAGAGAGAGAGAGAGAGAGAGAGAGAGAGAGAGAGAGAGAGAGAGAGAGAGAGAAGGGGAGATACAATCTTGTTTCCCAAGACATTGAGTGAAACAGCCTTGAGTTGACAAAAGTGAAACTTCTTCAATTCATACTCACAAGGAGGAACACTGCATGTGTGCGCACACACACACACACACACACACACACACACACACACACACACACACACACACACACACACACACACACACACACACACACACACACACACACACACACACACACACACACACAGAGACTCTCTCACACACACACACACACACACACACACACACACACACACACACACACACACACACACACACACACACACACACACACACACACACACACACACACACACACACACACACACACAAAGACAGCTGATGAAAGATTATCAAATAAAGGGTGCAGTGCTAATCAGTGTGTACACAGTCCTGACCTCGCTCAGTCAATTTGTCCTCCCATCCAAACAGATCCACCCTCGCTGCCGGGCAACACCTTTAACCCACGTCGCTCTCTCTATTGCCTCTATTGCCTTGATATCTCTATCCCTAAATTAAAAACAAACTGCTATTGAGAAAACAAAGCTAAAATAAATGTTGGAAAAATCCATCCACCCAGTCAGAAGTTATGGGCCAAACAATTCAGCCATCTTGGATTCAGCCATCTTGAAAGTATTGTAGCTCCGCGTTTTGAGGATATACTAAATGACATACATGGTATTTTAAGTTGGCCAAGGAACACTGCATATGATATAATTTTGAAAATCAACATGGGTCCGAGTGGGATTCGAACTCACAACCTCCATATCTGCAATCCAGGACCTTTGCCATTGATACTAAATGACATACATGGTATTTTAGGTTTGCTAAGGAACACTGCATATGATACAATTTTGAAAATCAATATGGGTCCAAGTCAGATTCGAACTCACAAACTCCATATCTCTACTCCGGCACCTCTACCATTAAGCCAAGCAGCTGGCTGTCACAACCATTCCAGCAAGACGATATCACATTGCATTGATGAGTATTCTACCATTGTTCTCAATGGGGACCCAAACTCTCACAAAATCGACGAAAACGAAAAACGACAAGGGGTATGGACACACAAAGTATTTTTTGAAATCTCCAAGCCGAGCCGGTCGTTTTAGTGTTTGAACAGTGTCTCTATCTCGAAAGGCCTATGGAGAAGCGGTTTCTATTTTTACTGACCTGCACAAGAGAATCAAGCAAGCATAATAATAAGCTGTACTTAGAGATTACTAGAAGCGGGACTTGCTCTGCAAGCCCGTTTAATTATGTGCTTAACAAAAAATATTAATTTGACCTGACGTCAACATGGCACAAGTGATGGCCCCACACGTTTCAACAAGCTTTTATTTTCAAGTAAAAACACCAGTCTAAAAACACCATCAGTCAAGTCAATCTTAAGTGAATACAAAACCCCTCCAATATCTCACTAGATTGTAGACCTAGTATTTTGAGAGTTTAGTTTTAAGCACTTGCCAATACAAGCATTATACAGACATTTTCTTGATCTGATATTGAGACACTTGGTTTATAGCCAGTTACTTGGAGAGGTCAAACATGTCTTGGAGGGAATATGTGGCAAGGTTTTTCACTTTTTACTTTTTATACCACTGTTCCACTTACATAAGCAATGTTAGACCAAGTGACTCATTATCGGATCAATAAAACTTGCTTGTAATTGAGGAAGAGAAGGAGAGAGTAGAGTAGAGTAGAGAGTAAAGTAGAGTGCTTTTATTGTCACTATATAAATACAGTGAGATTCTGTTTGGAAGCAACCCACAAATGCCCACAAAATAAAAGATAAAATAAAAGATATATTAACTGTAAATAAATAATATATTAAAAAAACTGCATCTCACAGTATAGAGAGTCCTGAACTATTGAGGGGGGGCAGGTGACGTATTGAGTTCAAAAGTCTAATGGCAGTAGGATAGAAACTGTCCTTCATTCTCGTAGTGCGGGCACGCAGAGTCCTAAAGCGCCTGCCAGATGGTAGCATGGTGAAGAGCCTGTGACCAGGGTGTGTGTGATCTTTAAGGATGTTTAATGCTCTGTTTGTGCAGCGTGTATGGTGGATCTCCTCAAGTGTGGGTAGTTGGCATCCAATGATTCTCTCTGCTGTTTTAACCCCTTAAGGCGCGGTATTATAAATGAGCTGTTACCGGCATGGCAATGACCAAGTCGTAATGTATTGCTAAAGGCCCTGTGCACTGTCATTGTGGTGTAGTACTATAGTAGTTAACTTTCAATGTCTATTACAGCGTGCCACAGGAGGTACGGTGTGCATTAAGGGGCTACTGATGCACTGTAACATCTTGTTGTCGTGTGTGCAGCTGGTGTACCAAGATATAATGCTGTATGTAATCACTGATTCAATTGTACACCTGTAGAAATTAGTGAGCAGATCTCGTAGCTGGACCTTCTTTAGAGTCCGCAGGAAATATAGCCTTTGGGATCCCTTTTTAGCCATTGCAGAGGTGTTGGCGCTCCATGACAAGTCCTCGCTGATGTGCACACCCAGGAATCTGAAGCTCTGTACTACCTCCACTGGCTCCCCTCCGAGAAGAGAAGGAGGAAGAGAAGGAAGAGAAGGGGGAGGAGTGCGTAAAGAACAAGAGAAAGGAGATGGACGAAGAGGATAAAGAGGAGGAGTGCACGTAGAAGGAGGAAAAGGAGGAGGAGGAAGATGAGTAGGAGAGGAGAAGGAGAAAGAGGGGCAGGAGGAAGATGAAGAAGAGGAGTTTGTATGTCTATATTATGAGCTGATTTCCGCCGTGTTGATCAGTACGAGTTGACGTCCCTCAGTCTGTCTGCCTATTTGTTTGCCTCTCTCTCTCTCTCTCTCTTTCTCTCTCTCTCTCTCTCTCTCTCTCTCTCTCTCTCTCTCTCTCTCTGCTATGCCTCTAGTCTGTTCTGTTCTGCTGTTATCACTGCTAAAGTGAAGATGCCAAAAATAATTATTGTTTTTTCCCTTAGAAGAAAAAGATTAAAAGTCACTGATGTGTCTTCAGGGCTCTGAGCCACTGCTAAAAATACTAACCCTGAAAATAAGCTCTTATATCCCTGTCACCGGTAATCTCCAGATGACTTCTTGACTTGGAAAACATTTGCAGCCAAGTTTGAGTGACAGGTGGATACAATTAGACCCTTTCATTATTACTTACTGTGTGCTCAGCTCACTGTCTGGGAAGGGAACATTACCCTTACTGACATCTACCCAGACACACACACACACACACACACACACACACACACACACACACACACACACACACACACACACACACACACACACACACACAAATTTAACCCCTCGTGACATCTATAACAGCCTACTGACATCTAAGCACTGACCCTGCCTATTAGCCCGCACAATGGAACTCCTATAACAAACAATCTTTGCCCACCAGCCCAAATACCACACACACACGTACGCACGCACGCACGTACGCACGCACGCACGCACACAGGCCAGGGAATGAAGCCCAACTCTCACACACACACACACACACACACACACACACACACACACACACACACACACACACACACACACACACACACACACACACACACACACACACACACACACACACACACACAGAGCAAGAGTCAGAGGCAGGTCTTACCCCTGTGCCCGGAGGAGAAGTGGCTGAAGTAGACAGGGCAGAGGATGGTCACCACCTCTCCCACTCTGGCGGTCGGCCAACAGGCCAGCATCTCCCACGAACCCTGGCAGCCCAGACCTGGAGGGAGTAGAGGAGGGCAGAGGGAATGAGAGGGTGGTAGGGGGATAGAGGAGGGCAGATGAGGAGAGGTGAAAGAGAGGCAGAGGGGGAAGAAGAGAGGAGAGAAAGGGAGAGGGGGGAAGAGCAGGGGGGGGGGCAGGCACAGGGGGTAAAGAGAGGAATGCCGTGGAAGGGGTGGATGGGGGCGTCAGGGGAGTAGTAGGGGTTGGGTAGAGGAAAGGCAGAAGGGGTGGATGGGATGGGATGGAAAGAGGAAAGGCAGGGGATGGAGGGGGTAGAAAGGTAGAGTGGGAGGCAGCGGAGAAGGAAGAGGAGAGGAGAGGAAAGGAGAGGAGAGGAGAGGAGAGGAGAGGAGAGGAGAGGAGAGGAGAGGAGAGGAGGGCAGACAGGGACAAGGGGGTAAGGGAGTAAAAGGGACGCAGAAGGGGAGAGAGATGGTGGAGAGGTAATGAGAGAGAGAGGAGGGCAGTTATAGTTGGGGGTAGAAAAGCTGATTAGCACAAACACATACCCTCAACCTCAAAACAACCGATGTATTTTTAAAAATGAAATAACTTGACTGATGAATGCTGCACAGTAACTGGCAAGTAAACTGTATTTTACACATTTATTGAAGCAAATATCGCTACATGTATCGTGATTAGCGATGTACAGAATCCAAGATCCGGTTCCGGATCCGGCAGGATAATAGGGTTTTTGAGACTATCCGGATGCGGCAGGATCTTAAGCAGTGGATCCGGTATCTGGCAGTCACCTAAAAATCAGGATCTGGGGCATCTCTACTTTTTACGTAGCCTAGGCTTTTCAGTCAGTCTTTCACAACCCCAATCGCTGCATGGAGTGAAAGCCCTTTGGAAGCGGCCGTTGAAGGCAGTGTGGCAGTAAGCCAATGAGTCTTAAAAATAGTTTGCGACAACGTAATAAAAAGGGCCCACGTGTGCGAGTTGGCTATGTGTTTCAACCCTTTCGTAGGATCCGGTATGCGGTTCCGGATCCGGCAGGATCTTAAGCAGTGGATGCGGTATCCGGCAGGGTCCTAAAAATCAGGATCCGGTGCATCTCTAATCGTGATGCATTGTAATAGTTTTGCATCATGGCATGACTATCGCCATGATGCGTATTGAATCGAGAACCTCTTGCCAATACCCACCCCTAATTATGATCCTCTTCTCCTCCATCATCATCATCTAATCAGAGAGTTTAGGAGCCTGAGTCTAACTCTGTCTGCTGAAGTACCTCACTTTGGCTGTAATTAGAGTCTGTATACTGTCTGCAAGATAGTGTGCGTGTGTGTGTGCGTGCATGTGTGTGTGCGTGCGTGCGTGTGATTAGCAGTATAATTTATACAGAACACGGTGTAATGAGAGACTTGCAGATAAAATATTTAAGCTCCTCATTCTTTCTCATTCTTCCGAGGCACTCTCAAACGCAAAAGCTTCAATCTTCCTCTGTGTCGCTGCCAATCTGGAATTAACATTTGAATCAGAGTCCCATAAACAAGAGCTCCTCCAATACTTAAAATCTGCCAACCTCCTTTCTTCTCTTCTCTTCTCTTCTCTTCTCTTCTCTTCTCTTCTCATGTCTCACCCTCTGTTTCTCTGTCTCTCGCTTTCACGGTCTGTCAATCTCTCTCTCTCTCTCTCTCTCTCTCTCTCTCTCTCTCTCTCTCTCTCTCTCTCTCTCTCTCTCTCTCCACCTCCTCTTCCTCCTCCTCCTCCTCTCACCTCATCTTCTTCTCATCTGCCCAGCACCTTGGAGGAACCTGGAACATCTCTGATGTGTTTCCGTCCAGTTTATTTCGGGCCGCTATTACGGCCAACTCAATGGCTGTGGATAAAGTCATTAATACCTTGTCAATGCCATCGTCAAGGGAAGCTGAGGAATGAATGGCCTCTGTGTGTGTGTGTGTGTGTGTGTGTGTGTGTGTGTGTGTGTGTGTGTGTGTGTGTGTGTGTGTGTGTGTGTGTGTGTGTGTGTGTGTGTGTGTGTGTGTGTGTGTGTGTGTGTGTGTGTGTGTGCGTGTGCGCGTGTGCGTGCGTGTGTAAGCCAGCATCACATCTTAATAGAATCTCCACGCCATACTCACACAGTGCAGTGCACAGTCCAATGTCTCTATGTTTCTTTATGTTTTTTATGTTGTATGTGTGTGTGTGTGAGTACTGTATACAATGCAGTGGGTGAAGCCCAAGACAAATTTCCCCCTGGGGATAATTAAGTACACTCTAACTCTGACTCTTCTTTTTCTCCCCATCCTTTTCACCTGCTTCATGTCTTGTAGCACTGATGCCTCTCTCACAGGGAGACTCCATACAGCATCTCCATCTCCCATCTCATTCACAGCATTGCTGACATCATGTCTGTATGTGTAGTGGCCCTCTACTTATGGAGACACCACAGTAGTGTGTGCATCAGTGTTGTGGGGCCATCGTTTCATCGTGGGTCATTGTATCAAAGCAGGTCATCTTCTCATCTCGCTGCGTCCTCTCAGGTGTGTGTGGAGAGACTGCCTGTTCTGTATGACATTTCAGAGCCACACACAGGCAGCCATCGTCTCATCACAGCCTATTTCAGCGTGTCATGGCTGATCATCATCCCCTCATTATGGGTTGTAACCTCTGTGTCTACCAAGAGGTACGTGTCAGTGTGTGGGGCTTGTCATGGTGTCATTGCAGGTCTCAATACAGTCTTAATACAGGTCATCGTCTCATCATAGCTCATCCTCTGTGAGAGGAGAGGCCCCATGTCCCATATGTCATTTATTCGACACACAACGAATAAAACCCCAACTAAGACCACAGCCATCACTTCCTTATAGCCCATGGCCGGGTCGTCCCCTCTGTGCCTGGCAATGTCTCTCTGTTCCACATGTCATTTCCCTTTCACTTTCATTTCCAGCGGTCGACTGACTCATAGATGTCCCTCCAGGGGGGAGTGAATGATGTCTGCAGCCCAGAGGCAATTTAAGAATACCGTACATCCCTTGGGGAAAGCAGGGAAACGAAAAAGCCACCTCTGTGATTAGAAATTGCTTTATAACCCCTGTTATTGGACAATGAATTACTGTTTTCATCTATATAGTGATTTGGGAATGCGGTACCACTTGGCTGTCTCTGCCTCTGCTTGATCCGGATTGGTTAGAATGGTGCTGCCGTGGCCTCTAGGCAGGGGGTGGGGGGTTGCAGGAGGCATGGCCGGTTCTAGTCAATTGGATGCC
>NC_085865.1:55849649-55862149 GCF_034702125.1 Engraulis encrasicolus
CCACTATTACAACATGTTTTGTCTGTTTGTCATGTCTGTCCCAACTTTTTTGGGATTTGTTGCATGGGTCAAATTTTAAATGATGACATAATTACCTCAAAACAATATTTCTGCTTGACTTTAACAACTGATATGTTGTCTGCACATAATGCTCGACCTTATTAACATATTGAATGTTTTGAAATTGCCAGCATTTGGATTTTATTCACAAAATACAAAGTGTCCCAACTTTTTTGGAATCCGCTTTGTACATACCATACAAACACGCACGCACGCACACACACTAACATTTAGTGAATGCTTTCATCCTCTCACACACACGCACACACACACACAAACACACACACACACACACACACACACACACACACACACACACACACACACACACACACACACACACACACACACACACACACACACACACACACACACACACATCATCCTTCACCCCAAACAGACCTGCCTGTTTTTCAACATTATACACACTTATACTAACCTGGTGACTCGCCCATAATACTTCTCTTCATTCGTATTCATGGTCTGGAGCTTATTTTTAGTTTAGTTTAGTGAGCTACCAGGCGGCTGGCCAGTAAGCAAATAATTGGCTGACAGCCGCCCAATCGTTTCAACCAAGACTGAGTGCCATCCTCCTGGCCTTCTAATCGTGTCAAGTCAAAGAACCTCCAGACAATGAGTAAGAATGAAGAGAAGTATTATGGTCGGGTCATACCAGGCTACACTTACACTACAATATTCTACATTATCCTACAATATACTACATTATACACGAATACACATTACTATACACAACATTCCACTACATTACACAATATTCCAATACTGGTGTTTCAATATTACACACCATTACACATTAAACAATATTCCACTGCATTACACACATAACAGATGTTTTGATCATCAGCATCCTTCCACACCAACAGGCTTGCCTGTGTTCTCCCACGCTAACAGTGAATGGAAATGGAGAAGAATTAAGCAGAGCAAAGCTACAGGTGGCCTTCAGTGTTCCACTCTGATAGCTCAATGGTCAACACGTCAGCAAATCAAATTGAACAGAACATTGTGCTGTTGGTTTGATTGGCTGCCTCCTGTGCTGCTTGTGAAAGATTAAACTTGTCTTTTCCCTCCTCTTCGCTGCTGTCACATGCTTCCATGGGAACCAATGGAGGACTTTAAATTGAGTCAATTTACCTGTCTGTACCTAAGAACAGGTCTGGAACCAAAAAACACCTGGGCATTTCAGGCTTATTTCTGGTTTAATTCAATATATCACAAAAGCGCAATTCCAATGTCATTTTCTCATTTGCAATCGGGATGTTGGGAAAATTTCCAAAAAAGTTGTTGCGGCTACGCTGACATAGCCTGGTCCTGACCATCCCTACTAACATTTCATTTCGCACTCATGGTCTGGAGGTTGTTTGATCTGACGCGATTGCAGGAAGCGGGAAGGACATTTTTGGTAAAATCAGGATAAGTTGTTGAATACACATGTCTGATGTCTATCTTGGACAATGTAAGACCGTTTAACAGACATGTCTGACAGAACATCCTACCGTAGGATAAAATTACAATGTATGACCGTTTGTCAGAACACCGGTCAAATCCTACCGCTCAACATCGCTCCACAGAAAACAGTTACCAGACGTAGTGCGGAGCCAAGTCTCTTGGCAGAAGTACGTAGGATGGTACGCGAGGCTAACGCTGGCAGCGTCAGCAAAGTCCGAGGCCACAAGCACAGGTTGAGGATGAGAATTAGGATAATGGAAAGAACCTGTGGACTCGTATGGCCTGTCTACCACATTCCCAGCCTCGTTTATACTGATATAATATACTACCAGACATAGGTGTGCACAAATAGAGACGAGGTGATTCTAAAGTACCTGCCCGTTTGCCCTACTGGACAAAAAAAATGCCCTTTTTGAAAGAAGTTTCTTGTTACTATGTGCTGTGGTCCATGTTGACATGAATAATATGAAAATGCTTCTTGATTAAAAGCATGTGACAATAATGCCCCAATATAATATAGCCTAGTAAGCAAGTTCCACATACCTCTTCAGCACCTGCCCCTCAAAATATCTGGGCACGCCACTCCTACCAGACTATAGCCTCTCTACCAGACTACCACATGGCCTCACTACCAGACCTGGTCGAAGCAACCAGCTGTCAAAGCAATGAGCAATGACTCACTTCATTTCACACACACACACACACACGCACACTCACTCATTCCATGTGTGTGTGTGTGTGTGTGTGTGTGTGTGTGTGCGTGTGCGTGTGCGTGTGTGGCTTGAGGGGATAAAGTATATATTTCCCTCTTTCGCTGCTTTATTAAATTCCAAGGCAAAGGTCAGGAGTCCTCTGACACCGTCGCTACTCAGTTTCCTTCCCTTTCAATTACGGAGTCAACAGACTGAGACTGTGCACGATGGATTGACTGTGTGTGCCTGTAACATCCCCAGAAACAGCAACACCCCAATGTTGCATCACAGAGAAGATGGAGAAAAAAGAAGACTGGGGAGAGTTTAAACGGGGAGAATCAGGAGTGAAGGAATACCACTCCCTCTAACAACACCATCCCCCAGAGGACACTAAGAACACCATCTCCCAGTACAACTGCCCTGTCTGACATTTATACTTTGTACATCTCACAAGGTTACTCACTCATCAACAGAAACAGTTCTCCACCAACATTTGTAATGGAACAGAATCAATCTCCTGCTGCATGTGTGTGTGTGTGTGTGTGTGTGTGTGTGTGTGTGTGTGTGTGTGTGTGTGTGTGTGTGTGTGTGTGTGTGTGTGTGTGTGTGTGTGTGTGTGTGTGTGTGTGTGTGTGCGCGTGTGCGCGTGTGCGTGTGCGTGTTACCTGTTGTGACATTCTCAGAGACTCGGCTCTTGCAGCGCTTCTCCTCCTGACTGATCTCATTTATGATGTGACACACATGCACACCCCGGGCCTGAGGATGGAGAGAAAGAGAGAGAGAGAGAGCAAAGAACGTCAATGTCGTACAGAGAGAATAGGAGAGGGCCCAGACAACTACCCTGAGCAACTCCATAGGGCACATCATATTAATTAGAGACGTGTTCCCCAATGGTAACAAACAAGTGCCTTCATGTGATGTAAGATTTGAACCAGTCTAAGACTTGATGGACAGTCCCACCCATGATTCGAGGTGGTTAATTAACTATGGTCAATTGTGTAGGACATCATGTTTTTTTGTTTTTTTTACCTCTGCCAAGGAGGTTATGTTTTCGGTCGCGTCTGTCGGTCTGTCTGTTTGTCAGCAGGATAACTCAAAAACTTATGATCGGATTTGGATGAAACTTTGTGGAGTTGTTGGTAATGACCAAAGGACCAAGTGAGTGCGTGTGTGCGTGCGTGCGTGTGTGCTTGCGTGTGTGTGTGCTTGCATGTGCTGACTGCCTCTGCTGTTGTACAGTATTCCCTCAGGCCCATGTGATCCTTAAAGGTGGGATAGGAGATGTTTTCTGGCACATATTTTACCATATCATCTGAAAAACTCCTCATGACGCCATAGCACCCATTGAAATAGAGTGTTTGGAAAAAAAACGAAATCTTTTGGTCCAGTGTAGAGGGCGTAGTCAGAAGAAAACGGCAACCAATAGAAGTAATACTCATCATCACTTCTATTGGTTTCTGACACGTCCATCAACCGCCAGCACTCACCCCTCCTCCCTGCGCGTTCACCGACTCGTGAACTTGACCGACCCCGCCCCCATCATTCATGCACACGCGACAAGGCTCATCATCACTCGGCTAGTAGCAAGGTAACGAGAGTTAGCAGCAGGCTGAGCTACTTGGAAACTTTGGTGGCTTTTGCAGAGCTACAGGAAGAACTTTGGCTTTTGGAACACTGGACTAACCATGTCAGGATAACATACTCCCTTGGATTATAGTCATCGGACTCGCAAGACCAGACTCCAACACGGGCTGAAAATTGGAAATGGGACCCGACACTCTTGGACACAGAATGATGTCGGCTACGGCAGCGGCTTCAAATACGCTTTGGTGACCATATTTGTAATCGAGAGGTGAGATAATATATTTGTCTGTATAATATTTTGTGAATTGGTTTAGGACACAGTGGTGTCTTTTTTTAAGCAAGTAAGTTATCCATTGAGAGGGGTCAGAGGATTAGCTCAAGCTCCAACATATCTAGCTGCTACCTTGCTTAACATAGCTGCTACCTCAATCGCTTTATTTTTTTGTGTTTTTCCCCCCTGTGGCATTTATTCTGTGCACATGAACACGTTTTCAGAATTGCTATGTGTAACTCAGACGGTTACTCTTGTGTGTTTTGCTACTAGTTGTGCGAACGAGCCAGACAAACCAGCTGGGAGGAGGACGGAAGCACCCCTTCTCCATCCGCGTTCAGTTACTAAATACGGATTCGCCCCGTAGTAAGTAACCTACCATGTTTACGCACACATTACTTTGACCAGCAAAGCCCATGTCTTTCTAGTGGTTTACAAAAATATATCGTTTGCATGTTTTGCTTTGGTACGTCTCTGTTGTATGACTCTGGTAATAGTAGCAAGCACAAGCACAACCTGTTCGCCGCTCCAGCATTGCAAAATAGATTGCCTTGGGTTTTCAAATGTTTAGAACTACATGATAGTGGGTGTAATGTTGTTAACTCGCTGATGTCGTTTTTGAGAAGACGGTAGTTTTGCATTTGATAAATACCACCTAATGACCATGACGGCTACACGGCAGATCTTTATTGTGATGGCTACACTGAATGATCACATGGAGATGCCGGTACATTATTTGTTTTACCCTGGTTATGTTCTGCTTTGTCCATTCCAAGGTGTGGTGTTTTCCATTGCTGTTCCTTGCTCCTGTATCACAACATATCAAGGCTGCCAAGTAAATGAAGAATGAATCACCGCACACTGGTAGTTTATTTTTCTCATGTTTGTGGGTGTAATTTCGTCCAGTTGCAGATAGGCCTATCCTTTTTGGAATGATCTGCCTTTGAAAAACAATGGTTCTATCTGACAAAAGCGAACAGATCCTGTAGTTGTAATTGATACACTAAATCAGTGTTTCTCAACCTTTTTTTTAGGCGAGGCACCCTTTCAATTCATGAAAATTTCAAGGCACCCCAAACCAACTAGCCGTAATATAGCATCACATCCGATACCACACAAGCTTAGAATGTAACACATTTGGAGACACACAACCTAGTCGCACGACCTACGTTCAAAGTTGCAGCTGGGGTGACCAATATTTACTTTATTGTGCGTAAATGGCAGATCAAAGATTCCACTGACTAACATTAACTTATCAATTTTGACAAATATGTTTTATGTTATATAATTTATTTATCAGCCACGTTTCCGCGGCACCCCTGAGGGGGCCCTACGGCACCCCAGGGTGCCCCGGCACCCCTGTTGAGAAACACTGCACTAAATTATGATATTGCTATGTGTGCGCGCGCACGCGCCAAGTTTTCAATTCAACACACTGGGACACTTTTCAGTCTTTGAGGTTGCTGGAATCAACACAGACCACCTCCACGCACCTTATCAGAACACTTTGCATGTTTTTTGTATACTTGTCCCCTTTGTGTATTGCTGCTAATCTTTCTCTTTCTAGGTTCTGTTGGTTGCATGCAGATTGTGCCAGATGATTTATGGTCTAAGCATGGACTCTGTGCTAATATGCAATTTGTGCTCTTTTTTCCCTCAGGTCAACAGCAGACAGGGTCCTTCCACAACCACATACTTATGCCAGTAAAAGCCACAGCTTTTCTCCTCCAATCCAAGAAGCCTAGACTGCAGTCACCATCTCAACACACCAACCAAGAGAAAGGCGGATGGCTCAATTCAGTATGTAGTTCTGCAAATATTCTCAAAGGTCTTCACAGCCCCCCATGGTGCTGAATGCGTTTACATTGATTTGTGTAAGGTAAAAAACAATGCTGATTACAGAACATAACTAGGGCCATGAATGAAATTTGAGGTAGCAGCCAGCCATCACCTGATGGTGAGAGGTGGTCCTAAGATCAGAGAGAAGCAGGTTGAAATCCCATCCTTACCTCTCCCTACCTACACCTCCATCCACAGCTGAAGTGCACTTGAGCAAGGCACACAAGTCCACTTAGGTCCTGGGACTGTAGCCAACACCCTGTAAAACCCTGCTGTGTAATTTGATGTAATGAAGCCCTAATATAGTCTAACACATTGCTTGTTACAGATATGGAAAATTGCACAATAAAAGTTCCAGGACATGAAGGCTGCATACTGTGAACGTCAACCTTCAGGGCACCGTCCTGCGCAGAAGACTTTCTACCCTAAGAGGGATGGCTGACCGCAGACACTCACAACCAGGTGAGCCCAGATAAAGGAGTTATTTTTGGTGTCCCTGCCCCAACAACCCAGGTTACTTACATTTAAAATGTCACTGGAGCTACTGTCAGATATGTGATTTCTAATTCTGTTTATCTTTTTACAGCACAGACGCCTCCAACCTCAGACTAGGCCCTTCACAGTTGCTGCTTTTACCCACCTTCCCAGAGTTTTTGTGTGGTATTGACAACTGTAAATATAGTATAAAGTAATGTATCTAGTGTCATGTGTAATACATTGTTTAAATTGTCCATACATTTCAATGACAGTAAATATTGGTGGACACAATTTGACTGTGTGGCTTTTTTTTTAACTCATTCTCTGACTGAAAATGCATGGTTACATAATTTATATATTCCACAAGACCACAATCAGAAGATTATTTGACAGGTTGCATTTATTTTCTATGTATGAAAAAAACAATGGTAACAAGACAAACGTGGTTCCAAACCAAAAAGGTGAGATGTACAGATGAATGCTCCTACAGATAATGAAAAATAATAAAACTCTTCACACTGCCGGTTTGTGTGTTTTATACCGTACTCTGTATAAACCTTTTATATTGCTCTAGTGGAGCAGGGTAACCCTGGCTAATCCTGGGTATTGTACTGTGTATTACAACGTCAGCCCTGTTCAAGTGCCCCATACTGTCTGTAGGCTGCATGCCTGAAGAGACCGTTTCTCTCATCAGCCCAATGTCTTATCAAAACTGAGAACACCACAGCATTTCCTTTCAATGTTCATGGGCATCTCCTTACAGATTGCGCAGAGGCGCCAGGTTGGTTGTGCTACTGGGCTGTGACTGAGGACCAGATGTCATGTGCCAGGTCGAACATCAAACTGGGGTCACGGGTCAGGGCACGCTGCAGTAACCGATGGGATTGCTTCAAATTCAATGATTGAATCAAGGCCTGCAAAGCAATAAATACGTTTTATGTAGTGCATTTTCTATTTGATGATGGGGACTAAATAACTCTATTGACAATAAGACCAATATGGACATAAGCAATCATTATTGTGTATATAAATAAAGATGTGCCAATTGTATGCATACAACGTTTTCAGTCAATTTCTTACAAACTGGTGTTGTGCCAGGGGTTACACAGATGTATGAAGTAGATGGGCTTTTATGGATGTACTTGAACTACCACTGGTGTTGTGTACCTACCATGGAATATCACACTACTACTCATAGGAGTAGAAATATTGTAATGGTTATCACAACAGGTGTACTCGTGTAGCCTACTCGTGTTGCGATATAGAATACATCCGTTGTGATAACATCCATTACAATACTTACACATCTGGAGGAATAGAGCAGGACATAATGTTATTGAGGGATGAATGTACATCCTTACAGTTAGCAGGGCGTCAATTCTGTTGGAGTCTCCCTAATCAATACCCCCGACCTCTGCTGCGTCTATCTTCCTCCTCCTCCATCTCTGGCCATCGGTCCTACTGGGCTGTTAGGTGGTTATGATTGTGATGGGCCAGGAAAGTCAGAGCTGGAGCTCTCGTGGTCGTGGAAGGTCTAAAGCATATGAAAATATCGTCAGCCAAAACAATTTCATTAGCGTTGATCAGTTCGGTTGTTTTTCTTTACTCCCTCTCTCCCTGTGTCTGCGCGTGCGACAACCCAAGTGAAATCTGAAGTCATAGCCTAAAACACTACGGATTGTGGTGTCGGGTATATATAAATACAATAGTAAAATGCATACTGCGGTACACATCTGTCAAAATAAATCACAGTAGGCTACTGTAGCTACTGGCTAGAACTACTGTCTAGGGATGACGGTATAGCATATGTCATCAGTGTTAGGAAGTTAGAATGAGATATCTAAGTAACACGTATCAAGTCAAGTTCAATAACTAATCTAGTATACATCTACTGTCATCAATATTTCTTGAAATGGCAACCATGACGGCCTGTGCGTTTATTGTGATGTTGAACATTCTTACCGTAGCCGGAGACAGTGCCATGGCGGGAAGTTAGCTTGGCTAATTTGTCGTGGCTTCTAGCCCGCCCCCGCCTCGTGAGCTCTCGTGGGTTCCCGGGATAATCCGAACACTTGACAGACTGCATGCGCGTTCATGTGTTTTGAAGGCGTGGCTTTGAGGGGAGGGCTGAAGGGAGAGGCGGGCTGTGTATTTTCAAAAATATAGCTCACAGGAACCGTTTTTCAAAGATCTCCAACCCTACCTTTAAAGCACACTTCCTGAAGAGTTCTACATCATACGTACAGTAAAGCTTCTGGGGTATTATATATCCACACAACATACTTAAAGGGACACTGTGTGAGATTTTTAGTTGTTTATTTCCAGAATTCATGCTGTCCATTCACTAATGTGACCTTTTTCATGAATACTTACCACCACCATCAAATTCTAAGTATTCATTATGACTGGAAAAATTACACTTTTCATACATGGTCCGCCATTTTGAATTTCCAAAAATAGCCATTTTTTGCTGCAAAAATTACTGTACTTGGACCATACTAGAAAATATTTGTTTATTACTTAGTAAACTTTCATGTAAAGATCAAATTTGGCAATAGGCAGCCCAGTTTCAATGAGCAGCATAGTTGCAGTACCTTTTTTGACTATTTCCTGCACAGTGTCCCTTTAAAGCCTCACATGAAAATTCTGCAATATTACTGTTTCCTGTTCTGAAAAATATCTGAGATAACATGCTATATTACTGTATTACTGTACTGCACGCTATGTTACTTATTCTACCTTCAGAACGAAGTTCTCTTTTTTGATTGGCTGATGGGGTGACCATTCATTTCATTGAACCACTCAAGCATGCATAGAATCTTTGTTTGGAATACTGACTGTATCTAAGATATAATGCAGTAATCATGGTCATGATCTACCGAAAAACACATTATTACACTGTCTGCATTCCAAATGAGGATTCCACGGACGTCCCAGTTAGACGCATCCGATTGAGAAGCATCTAACTTGGTAACTATGCAGTCGGCATGATTCCTAAAACAAAATGATTCCTAAAAGTTTACAGACAGCAGTAGATTAAAAAGATACCCTGACCTAAAGGGTGATAAACGGGATAACAGCCTTCAAGCTCGAGGGGTTTGATGTTGACACATCGCCAGAGTTCTAAACCTCTGAATTGCCATTAACTTGCCAACTTGTCAGCCGTTATCTCTTATGTATTTCTGAATAGCATGCTAAATTATTGTATTTCTGTACTGCACACTAAATTACTATACTTTACTTAACTTACTTTTCCTAGACTCTCCGCCAAACCACATAGTTAAAATCTCATGTACAACCCTACTGTAGACAGAGAGGGAGAAAAAAGGACAAAACAAAATCTCACAGCTGTATTTTGTTCTAAAAAAACAGCTAACATATGAGTCAAGTTACTGTAGGGCCTACTTCCTAGGCTCTTTGCCAGAACATACTCTGGGGTGGGGGATGGGGTGGAGATGGAGGGGATGAGGCTCTTGAAGTTTTAAGTATCCCACGATTTGTTTTCATGTGCTGTTGCTGTTGTATGTAATCCTTTTATAATTGAGGCAGCATCACGGGAGAGTTGAGATAGCATTTGATATCAGACCCTCTAGTCTAAAGGTGATAAGGGTGGATCACACACACACATACACGCACGCATGCACACGCACACACACACACACATAGGCAAAGGGTTATACCGGTCTCGTTCAGTGGCAAAATTAATGTAAAAAGATAATGAAGAATCATGACCTGTCTGGGACAAAGATAAGGACACTAACTGAACTGAATTGGGGAACACATACACACACACACCAGGGACCGTCAAACACACACACACACACACACACACACACACACACACACACACACACACACACACACACACACACACACACACACACACACACACACACACACACACACACACACTACAGGATGACTTCAGTCTTGTTTAAAGTAATGCTGTAAAATAATTGGGTGGCCTGACCTGTCTGGGATGCTGGACTGAAAACAACTGGGAATCAGGTCAGACAAGGACACACAGGGACATAAGCAGAGAAGGACACACACACACACACACACACACACACACACACACACACACACACACACACACACACACACACACACACACACACACACACACACACACACACACACACACACTCTAGAAATAAGTTGGGTTGTAAAGAATGGGCGTCCATCCTTAACTGGCACAAACACACACTCGAGATGAGTGGGATAGACTGTAAAATTAAAATTATATCGAGACATTGGTTCCCCACCCCTGCATTACATAGTCAAGATGTTGTACCCTGAATAAGCTTCTGATAATCATGGTGTGTCCAAAGTTAGTGTACACACGTGGGCTATTAACTGCAACCCAAACGTGTGTCTGGTTCTAACGGTGGATATACATCAGACATTAGCATTCGCTTGATGTGTCTGGGAGCATCGAGAGTTCGAGAGGTTGGCGGGCTGTTTAGTTATTCCCTTTCACACGGCACAGTCAGTGTTAACGTTCTATCTGCGGACATCAACATCCAGTCCCACTCTCTACCAATGTTTTAAGTGCATATATGGCCATGGAAAGGCTAAAAAATGTGGTCGTCCTATCTGTTAAGCATGGTTGAGCACGATGATTACACCAAGAGTAAGATAATAACTTGTTATTTTATGGATTTTAATAAAATAAGCTCCATTTCAGCTGTGGGTGTGAGATTGACACCACACTATACACTCGCCTCCAAAAGAGTTGTCGCCTATCCATCTGTTTGGAATAACAGCTAATAACCTGACTTTCAATTAATCACTTGGCTTCAGAAGTCACTCATATGAAAGCTACAACCCTCTCGAATGAAAATGTATGTACAAAAATAAATTTCATGCACCAAAGACAGATTGACCCTTTATTGAACACAGACAGGGCAGATTTTGACAAGACAAAAGTTTTGTCGCCTATCGAACATAATGTGAAAATGAGCAGATAAGTCACTTCAAAACACTTCAAATACGCAGATCGGGTGTCATACTTAATCACTGGTTCACTCACACTTCTCCAGAAAATCAACTTTGGCCTTAGGTGTATGTTTAGGGTCATTGTAATCATGGAAAGCAACACAATGAAAAATCAATGGAGTTCAATGAGAGATGGTGAAATATTTGCTATTCGTAGAGCAATACATTTTTAACTTCATGATGTAATCAATGATAAAAGCCCTCACACACCAGCAGCATGCATGCAGCTCCACATAAGAGCTGTATCCCTCCCATGTTTGACTTTAGGCACCATGTATTTTTTCCAAATTCTTCACCTTTTACACCAAAGAAGTCTCTCCCACTGTCCTGTCTCAAAAAAGCCAGCCAAGAGTATGTCAGGCCTAATTCTGACAAAAATGAAGGCTAATGGGACTCATACTCTGAAATCAAGATCCCAAGATCAACCATTGTAGAACTGATAGCATCAGAACTATATGGTGTTGGAGATGAAGAATATGAAAAAAGAGAAATGGTGCATAAAGTGAAACATGGTACAGATACAGCTCTTATGAGGAGCTGCATGCATGCCGCAGGTGTTTGAGGGCTTTTGTCATTGATTAAATCATGAAGTTAAACATGTATTGCTCTACGAATAGCGAATATGTCACCATCTCTCATTGAACTCCATTGATTTGCATTGTGTTCCTTTCCATGATTACAATGACCCTAAACATACACCTAAGGCCAAAGTCGATTTTCTGGAGAGGTGAGAGTGATTCAGTGATTAAGTATGACACCCAATCTGCGTATTTGAAGTGTTTTGAAGTGACTTATCTGCTCATTTTCACATTATGTTCCATAGGCGACAAAACTTTTGTCTTGTGAAAATCTGCCCTGTCTGTGTTCAATAAAGGGTCAATCTGTCTTTGGTGCATGAAATTTATTTTTGTACATACATTTTCATTCGGGAGAGTTGTAGCTTTCATATGAGTGACTTCTGAAGCCAAGTGATTAATTGAAAGTCAGGTTATTAGCTGTTATTCCAAACAGATGGATAGGCGACAACTCTTTTGGAGGCGAGTGTACTGTATGTGTTTGCGTACAATTTTTTTGTGAACTCCTATTCTCATGTAACCTTTAGATTCAGC
>NC_085865.1:55864649-55954649 GCF_034702125.1 Engraulis encrasicolus
CACACACACACACACACACACACACACACACACACACACACACACACACACACACACACACACACACACACACACACACACACACACACACACACACACGCACAAAGGCACACAGTTGACGATTTGGCGGCTGCTTGCTGGTATTAGGACGAGGATCATAACACACATTTGCATGCATCCACACACTCATTTGCATCCACATTTGCACCCCCCCCCCCCCACACACACACACACACACACACACTTACACTCCTTTGCTATGACTAACAGGGGTACATCAGATAATGAATAAACAATAAAGTCACAGTCAGATTCACCATACGTTTTCACCATTTATATTAAACCTAACAATAGATAAAGAATGCAAAACTATGCCCAAATCAAAACAATCCCTAACCTTAACCTGTCAGTAAGTAAATGTGTACACTTTTATTTTTTTCAGTAACAACAAAATTAGCCCAGCAAAAAGGGTCAAAACATGTGGGGTCCAGGATTTGGGCCCCACCTTGTTGGTGTGTGCCAATAGCAGAGGCCTCACGAAGGTAGTGCAGGCCCGGTTGTACAGGGTTGTTGTTCCACCGAGGCGCCGCGTGGCTTAACTTTTTTTTTTTTTACCCCGCCCTTACTCCACCCATCTTCGGTTCTAACAGGGTCGATTTTAGAATCGCCCCAGATGTCGCTCTGAGCGGGTGAGTCTAGTTCCAACTGACAACTGCCATCTCTGTAACTATTTACCGTCATATAGGCTACACATCTATCCCAGACACTTAAAAAATCACCATGGCTTTCTTGGTTGCATCTCCGTCGTGACTGAATGAAGTAGAGTCTAACAGTGTGGGTATCCAAAGCTTAGACTACAGGTTGCTTCCTTCGCAAGCCTCGTCCTTCTTAAAATCTGCTTTTAGTAATAACTATGACAACGGAGCATGAAAATTGCGAGGGATCAGAAGTAGGATAGCTCGCTCTCTTATAGACGGAGGCACGCTGCCACAAAAAAAAACCCCAGCACGACCAATATTAATTGCGAATGCACCTGGACATGCAGGCAAGAGGAGCGTTACTTTCATAACTTCACAGGGCCTTAGATGAAGAGTGTGCACGCTGAGAAATTGTGATAAACATCCCCCGAGAGTACTTTTTCGACGACAGGACTAATGTTCATTTAATTGCTTCCTGGTTTGCGAATGCACTTCGGCTAGACAGAGGGACGCCTACATACTACGGTTAAAATCTACAGTCCAACCTCAATATCCAATTGCAAACAATTCACAAGACGACTTGCCAAGTGAGTAATGACTAACCGTTATCGTTTAGATTAGGAATCTTTCGCTCCTGCTATTCTCCATGAGTGAAAGCCATGAACACGCGATGTTGTCGCGGCTACTCGCAGCGGCTGCTCCTCACAGCGGCTGCTCATACCTATGGCCCAGTTCTAGACCCTGTGTTATGTGAATAAGTTCTAGACAGCTCCGTCGACCCCCCGTCAACTTTCATGAATATTTATGAAGCCTAGTTGCGTTAGAACAGTTCTGAGGAACTCCAATGGGTAAGAAACGAATCCCACACACAAACACACACACACACACACACACACACACACACACACACACACACACACACACACACACACACACACACACACACAAACATACAAACACAGACTATCCAACCATCGCATATACTTATCAGACATATACCTATATGGTATATAACTGTATAGTATTCAACTATCAGTAAATCAGTCATGGAAAGATTAACCTGAATCCTCCTCTGTCATCTTTTCCCCTCTCCTCTCCTATCCTGTCCTCTCCTCTCCTCTCTATGCTGGCTATAGGGTCCAGCTGTCTCCACTGATGGGACGTGACGTGAGGAGACTCACTCTCATTTCATTGGATGTTCTTTGTGTCTCTATCTCCCATCAGGCAATCTACTCTACCCTTCACTCATCTCTTCTTCTCTCCTCTCCTCTCCTCTCCCCCTTTCGCCTCTCATCCTCTCCTCTCCCCTCCTCCATATGCAGTAGGGAGTATAGGTTTGGGGGAACCCTGTGAGTAATTTTAGATCACTCATTTCTGGAGAATTCTCCCTTCCCTCCCCTCCTCTCCCCTCCTCTCCTCTCCCCTCCTCTCCTCTCCTCTCCTCTCCTCTCCCCTCCTCTCCTCTCCTCTCCTCTCCTCATCTCTCTTCTCCTCATCTCTCCTCTCCTCTCCTCTCTCTTCTCATCTCCCCTCGTATCCTCTCCTTTTGTCTTCTCTTCTCTTCTCTTCTCTTCTCTTCTCTTCTCTTCTCTTCTCTTCTCTTCTCTTCTCTTCCCGCAAGGAATTGTGTATTGCTCATGTCTGGAGATTTATCCCTTCTGGCCTGCGGCACCCTCTCTCACACACACACACACACACACACACACACACACACACACACACACACAGACACACACACACAGACACCCACACAGACACACACACACACACACACACACACACACACACACACACACACACACACACACACACACACACACACACACACACACACACACACACACACACACACACACACAGACACCCACACAGACACACACACAGACACACACACACACACACACACAGTGTGTGCAGTAATAGCTCCCATTGAATAGCCAGACCAACACTCTTCACACACAACAACCATACCTCCTGTGGAGATGCACGGCCCCTGGCTCCTCATTCCTACTGAGCGCACGCACACACACACACACACACACACACACACACACACACACACACACACACACACACACACACACACACACACACACACACACACACACACACACACACACTTGCAGTAATGCAAAAGCAAGTTTGCTGAACACCGTAACAGTGTCAAAGTGAGGAGTGCTGACCACTAAGACCTCCTAAGGCTGTTCACACACACACACACACACACACACACACACACACACACACACACACACACACACACACACACACACACACACACACACACACACACACACACACACACACACACACACACACACACACACACACACACACCATTGTCAACCTTGACACACAAATACACACAAAAGCTCTGTCAACACACACACACACAGGCAGGCATGCGTGCGCAGTGCGCACGCACGTACGCACGCACGCACGCACGCACACGCACACACATACGCACACACACACACACACATACACACACACACAGCTCTATTAACCTTCAGAGTCTGCAAACAGCAGAGCATGAGATGAAACACAGTGGAGTTAGGGCCAGAGCACATATTTGTTTACTTGCTAAATTATTTTGTTTGAATTAGCGTACAACTTTTTTTTTATCTAACCTTGTTTTCCAATTTGTGTTTGTGTCCGGGGGAGGGTGAAGGGTGAGTAAAACCTCCCTTGCATACCGATGCTCTTTTTCAGACAGTGCACTTGTACTGCATAATGTTTTCCTTCATGTTATCCAATCAGATGGTCCTCAATGAACGCCTTTAGCCAATCAGATGACTCTGATGAGTATAGCCTACCGCAGGAATGTCATATTCATTTTATTTGGCCTGCAAGATTATTTAAATTTAAAACTGGCCTTCCATATATTTCTGAAATGTGCCTTTAGCCTAGGCTACCCAAGTCTCTGCCCTTTTCGGGCAGCTCACAGGGCTTAGAAAGTTTTTAAAAAAATTGACTGGGCTCTAATGGACTAATCACACCTACTTTCTGTTCCACATCGCCTTCCCCCCTCGATCAAGACTCTGCCTTATGCACAGTATCCCTCTCCATACAACGCATACTACTTTGCACACGGAGAGCTGTTGGCTTTTCCAAGGCCCCGTGCACGCCACACCAACCCCAAGCCCTGTCACCATGGTGCCACGAGTGGTCGTGAGAAACCCAAGCGTTCCAGAGGTGCGCCCTCCGTGCACACTCGGTTCCGGGGACACGCATCCCTGGCTGATGTCAGTGATGCATGTGATGACACGAGTTACAAGACTTGACTAGTTCTAGCCCGCTCTGTCCCTATTTCCTTTCGACCACAATCGATCATTGGCACCGTGTCTTCACAGAGTCAGACTCCGACTCTCCCTCGGCGAGGCGCTTCGATCACCCGCCCGTGGTAAACGACACTTGCGCCCAGCTTCCTGTTACCTCAGGGAATCCTGCACAGCGAGGACTGTCCACCACCCTAGAGGCTAGTGTGGCTTCCCCAGCTCGAGCAGCTGATCTGGGACACCGCTCGCTTGGAGTCTCCAAAGGTCCCGGCTAATGCGCTACGAACGCTTTCACCTGACACTCTCCAAATCATTCTCCTACATGGATATGATGCTTTCCCGGTTGTCAGCCTCAGGAGCCTCGACTGTGAGGGCTTCGCCCCTGCCCGTCCCCTTCCCCTCTCCAGCGGGTTTGAGTGGAATGGGGAACTTTGATTGTTTGGTCAGTGTCTGTTTTAATTCCCCCGTTACCTCCACAGCCATAACAGCCTCCTCTACAGTACCTTCACCCCCAACAGCCACCTCATCCTCATCCTCCTCGTCCTCCACCATCTCCTCCACCTCCACCTCCTCCTCAGCGTCCTCCTCCTAAGCCAAAGCAACACCTATACCTCCTCCACCACTTCCTTAACTTCCTCAGCCTCCACTGAGAAAATTGAATATACTCTCCTCCACCTCTTCCAAGTCCTCCACCATTTCCCTCCCACAGGTTGTGGTTAATTGTGTTAGTGTGTGCTGATTGTTCCTGAGGACCTCTATGGACATAAACTCACCCCTCTGATGAGCGGCAATTGGCAAAGGTCACCACACACACACACATACTCACACTCACACTCACATACACGCACACACGCACACACACACACACACACACAGAGAGACACACACACACACACACACACTGAAAACCTCCTCCAGGCATTATCATCTTTCAAAAATAACTGAGAAAAATCTCCTCCTGTTCCCTGATGAGCTTTTTCTCATGTTCCGGAAAGATTTTCCAAGTGGAAACGAGGCTACACGTACAGATAAGGAGGATAACATAACAATGAGACCTTAACGAGAGAGCATAACGAGGATAACAAGAAAATCACAACAAGGCTAACGAGTGCTAATCTGGAAGGCCGATAAGAGAGCCCGTCATTCTGTTTCCTTTTGTTCTACCTTACATGAGCATACGCATTCATAGGCGCCCCAGTCATAAGAATTCATACATAAGCATTCATAAGCATTCATCCGGGCCACATACATCTTTCATAGTATGCAAATGTGAGTCTGTGTTAGTGTGGATCAGGTTTTTCTACAAAGCGCGCATGCACACACAAACACAAACACACACACACGTACGTTTTTGTGTATGGATCAGCCTCCTCTCCAATGCAAATACAGCATATCTATCTCAATATGACACATCACAGGAACAGAGGATCATGGCCCTTGGCATGATCTCAGACACACACACACACACACACACACACACACACACACACACACACACACACACACACACACACACACACACACACACACACACACACACACACACACAAACAAACGCGCTACTGTACACTTTGGTCTTACACAATAACAAAGCCAAACTTAATCATATTCTGCTTTCAACCAGCGTGAAACACAGCTCCACCATGCAAGTCGCTATGATTTGGCCTTTGAAGTGGCTCTGATCTGGAGGAGAGTAACATTCTTGAAGGACATTGGCACAGAGCTTTGGCAGTGGAGAGAGGCCAGCATGGAATCAGATGCAGTGAGGAAAGAAAGAAAGAAAGAAAGAAAGAAAGAAAGAAAGAAAGAAAGAAAGAAAGAAAGAAAGAAAGAAAGAAAGAAAGAAAGAAAGAAAGAAAGAAAGGAAGAAAGAAAGAAAGTTTAGTTATTTGTACCAGCTATGTTGTTTCTAACACTGATATACATGTTTCATAAAGTAGGCTATTTAAACTAGTCATTATATCAGTTATGTTGTTACTATTCATATATATACAGGTACATATATGCTATGTCTCAGTCTCCACGAGTATACATGTATGATAAAGTATTTAACTTTATTGTTGAAATGTTTATGTATAGTGATTTATAATTTAATAAATAAAAAAGATAAGTAGGGATACAAAGTTTCAGCTGGACAGTGGCAATATGCTTACATATGTTTTATGAAGGTGTTAAGTCATTACGCCAGGGGGGGTCGGGTGGGAGTACATTACTCTTTTCCAAAACACTACATCCACCATTTTTGAGTTTTTGCATTTCAATATTGGAATTTTTGCCATTCAAATGTGGGAACAACATTTTTAAACCTCTATAAAATGCATTTTGCAATGCAATTCAATGGAATGCCCAATACAAAAATGTCAACTTCCCGACTGGATATATCTAATTTTGGAAAAGAGCTCTCCATATATCCCACTCAGCATTCAGCATCAGCAGTTGTATATTTAAACTGCCCTAAATACATAATGATGACCAGTGAAACCCCCTGGCCACCCAGCACAACGTGTTTCAATTCTTAATTCTTAATTTGTGTCGACAGTCCAAGGTCTCTACCAAGCAGAGGTGCTTTACATCCAGGAACTTCAGGCTTTTTGGCTTTCTGGCCATTTGAATTCTGCACACACCACCACACCACACTGCACCGCTGACCTGTTGAGTGCAGCATCACCTTGACAGCCCACCAGGAGCAGAATATTCAACACTTTTATTCAAAATAAATAACCACCCTGGAGATTGGAATAAAAGAAATAAAATGCCTGAAACCAGATTAATAAAAAATGTCCATCAAAGTGCTCTGGTGCACATGGATCTCCTCAGACAGACTAGCGTAAGTATAATTGCAAATTTAAAGATTTCAGGTCCTTGAGGGAAGTCTAAAGGGGAAACTGCTGGCATGTGCTGAAAGACATTAAATGCCTGAAATTAAGAGATGAAAAGGCCCATAATCGTGCTCTGACCTTCAGACAGACCAGCACCCAACAACATGGGTCCCTTTGGACCGACCAGCGGCAATTAGAAACGAAATCATTTTAGTTACTGAGAGGGACTTACTTAAGAAAAGCTAAAAAGATCCAATTCTTCTGAGGCTGAACGTGAGCAGACATCGCAGAAGACAGAGAGGGGTGTTCATCTGTGTCCATACCTGTGCATGTGCGCCTATGAGTGTGTGCATGTGTGTGTACTGTGCGTGCATGCGTGTGTGGGTGGGTGCGTGCGTTTGTGGGCTCCTATAATTGGGCCAGTTTCCCTTCATTCACCATGTCACTTGTTGCACTTTACTCTTTGCACCTACTGCTTCTACAGTACTGCACATCAATTGTTTCAACTTGTGTGTGTTTGTGTGTGTGTGTGTGTGTGTGTGTGTGTGTGTGTGTGTGTGTGTGTGTGTGTGTGTGTGTGTGTGTGTGTGTGTGTGTGTGTGTGTGTGTGTGTGTGTGTGTGTGTGTGTGTGTGTGTGTGAAGTAGGCTACACTTTCACTTTTGTCTTCATTCATCTCGGCCAGACCACCTGGACCACAATATCACACAGAGGGCCTTTCACTTCCAATATCACTATACACACACGCGCACACACACAAACACAAACACGCACACGCACACGCACACGCACACCTCCAATCTCTCATCATGGCCTTGCTTTGGAAATTAGCTTTGGTAGCTGCTACAGTGGCAGTTTCTTTCAAATCTTATTTTCTTTACGAAAAAAAAGGGGGGGGGGACTAGTCAAGTTAGTTCTGCAAACTGGGGAAATATGACCCATTATGCATCCTTTCCCCCCAATCTACAGTGTTCCAATTTTACATAGGCCAACTTTGACGGGGTGTCACAGAAATTCCCATTGGATTTGGCCGTGGATAAATTGTGAGGTGTGTCCAGACACCTGTAAGAACATATTGGAAAAAAAAAAATCTATTGGTAATAAATTAGTTCACAGATTTCCCAAAATATCCATATCTTTCCCTAACTATGTGTGTTTCCCCTCCTGTTGGGGCTTAGTGTGAAATACTGAAGGGCGAGGGCTGAGGAGAGACGCCTAACACACACACACACACACACACACACACACACACACACACACACACACACACACACACACACACACACACACACACACACACACACACACACACACACACACACACACACACACACACACACACACACAGGGCGCATCATATACGGAACCGTACCGGAGCGTGATGGATGAAGCCGAGACAACAAATGTGTCCCTGCGAGGAAGGATGAGGGAACTGCTCAGAATAAAATTCCACTTTGAAGCAGCAATGCGTTATTCTGAAACGTGTCGTGAGGCGGGTTGACAACAGTGTGTGATTCACCACAGTGCTCGTTCACCCGTCAGACACGCTATATCTCATCTGTATTTGATGTGAATAAGCTGCACATTTCTGCAGGCGTGTAATATTGCTCGTATACAAAAGGGTAGGCCTATCCCTCAAAGTAGTGGAGGAACTCTAAAATCTAAAAGTAAGTGTTCTTGTCACCGTTTCTATTGCTCAACTTCTTGCCATCAGCTCAGACAAATAACGTCAGCCTTATGTTCACCACTTTTTCTCACAACAGAACAATTCCATTTACTGATGAACGGTTTCAAAAAAATAATTTAAACATCGCAATAGTTTCCCCGCTACATGTCCAACTAGTGCCATTGAAATAAATGTGCACTGTCCACTTCACTGAGTAAAGTAAAACGTTCAGTCGCGTAAACGACCCGTATCCACGCCATACAGTAACTCCCCAACCGACTGGAGTCAACAGGCAAGGCAAGAAATACCTTCCGTCTCCAGCCGGGCACACGTTCAAGTCCGGTTACATCAAACAGTAGTTCGGGTGATGGAGTGGGTAGCCTACGTGTGACGCCTCATGTACGCTGCAACTTTGGAACCTCCAAATGACACAGCCCCGATACGCAGGCATCCGTTAGTTCATCACACGGCATCATAACACCTGTATGTGTTCAGGAAAAATGGTTTGTGTTCGTTTTAGTAGGCTACATTAATGCGGCCACTCCTGCTGAACGCATGGATGTTGAAAGTGCTTACATTACTGCCTAGCTAAACATGTTCCATTTTCCTGCTACAATAACTGGAGTGCCAGCGGTGCATTCCGAACAAAGAGGAGTTATTGAATTGCTTCCTGAAGTGTATTCGTATAACACATTAACATTATTGTAGTATTTTATTACAATCCACAAACATACAGTATTTACACATGGTACATGAAAAACGTGACCATTCATGTAAAAAGCGAATCTGCTTGCGTAACACGAGAAAGTCTTTTACGCAAAATTAATATAACAATAAAACACCACTAAGGATTAAAAAACGAGTCAGCTGTGAAATGAAACAAATAAATGTGTACTTACGAGAGATAGTGTACAGCCCAAGGTGGCAACAATCATCACCAGTTTTGAGGCATGCATTTCGGCGTGACTTTAAAGGTGAGTGCTTCGCCGCCAACAGTGGTTTGTGAAAGACCATGCGCCAGCAAAGCCAAAGTCACGTCTCGAGAATTCTTGGTTGAGTTGTTTTATTGTAACAAGCAGTTTTGTCTCCTCATCTGAGTATATCACAGCTCTGTTATAACCAAAAGTTTAGCCACAAGCGCGCGTCTCCGGCGAACGCTGGATGTACCGTTTGGCGACCCTCCCCATTCAGAAAACCGATGGGCATGTTCGAGATGACAATTCTCCAGCCAATCAGCCCACGCTAGTCGGCATGCGCATCTTAGCCTGAAGACTTGGGAAGGCATCGAACAGACGAGCAGGCATTCTATACAGTCTTTTGCTCATTACGTGACCCATGTAGGCCTACAGTAATTCCCCATCGGGCATCGGTTTTGAAGGCTCGGAACACCCAGTTAAATGAACCAAACTACACTCGTGCGTAAAGCACCAATATAGTTTTGTGGCATGTTATAAAACCTATTTTTAGTGGCATCATGGTATTGGCATTTTAGTTGACATCAAATGTGTTGCGTCTGGTCTGTTTGTGTGATATTTTCATGATCCTGATGTATACAACTGTTAATTAATCTATTATTATTGATTTGCATTATAAGCTTGTTGTTGTTGTTGTTGTTGTATAATGTATGGTATTAAGTGTTTTTTTTTAATTTGAGAACTGTTTCCATGCGTTTCCTAAAACATGCTACACTGTGCATTTCAAATTCACATACAGCACAGGGATTTTATACTCTGATACTGCCTGTCTTATACAGCTGTATGTAAAGTTTTGTCTTCCTTGGTATTAGCATGCCCGGCGGGCTTTGAACACCGCAGGGGAGGATGGGATGGCTCTTCTGTTATCTACTGTGTATTCCCTGCCAGTTATTGGGTGTCCTTTTTAAAACACTATAACTGTGTGTGCATTCTCTGCCCTCGTGATCTCTTCCTCATAGCAAAGCTGCATGTTGAAATGATCTTGTTAGCCGAATGCCATGACGAGAGACCATGAAGGCATGGGGTAGCTACGTCAGAAGGGCAGCATGAAGGCATGGGGGAGACCATGAAGGCATGGGGTAGCTACATCAGAAGGGCAGCATGAAGGCATGGGGGAGCAAGACAGTGGGGCATTAGGAAGGCAAGAGGTAGTCACTGCAGAGGGGCAACATGTATTCATGAGGTAGCCAGTGAAGCAGCATGAAGGCATGGGGGAGCCACGACAGAGGGGCAGTGTCATGAGGAGACAGGCAAGGTGTGGTTCTGGTTAGTTTACACAATATATTGAACTGGGCAAGATACAGGAAATCAGCCCTGAAGGCATCATGGTGTACGGTCGCCACATTGGCACAACAACAGTAACTCGTGCCATACGTGAAGTCTTTACGAGAAAAAAAAGACAAAATCAACCTTAAGCCTCGTGGTGCCTTTACGTATAGCCTCGTTTCTCGTGGTTGGGCGACGAAAGGGGGGACTCACAATTGGGGTAGTTTGGTTCTGGGGGGAAGAATAATGCAGACGGACATCAACAATCAAGCGCGAGTGAAGGCTAACTGGAAACGACGGTAATCAAACATTCAAACAAGTGATTTACAGTTAAGTTTAGGGTTAAGTTTAGGATTAGGGTTAAGTTTAGGGTTAGGGTTAAGGTTAGGGTTAAGGTTAGGGTTAGGGTTAAGGTTAGGGATAATGTTGGAGGAAGGGAGACATGGCATGAAGCTGACACAACGACAGCGCTCCCCTCCCGGAACGCACGCACGCTGCTCGGGTGGTCTCTCTCTCTCACTCACTCTCTTTCTCTCTCACCATCTCTCTCACCCACTCTCGACGACAGCGCGCGTTTCCCAACTACGAAAAATGAGGCTATATCGTAGCGGCACCACAAAGCTTGTAGTTGATTTTCACGAGAATGGGCACGGCACAAACATAATGAAAGGCGAACCCGGTTTAATACCTAACAGGCAGCGTTGTTGTTATTGTCTCTCCTCATTCTCCTCATGCTCTGGCTGTCTGCCTGGAGTAGTGCACTGTTTCATAAAGAGGACACGAGCAGAAGACAAGGTATGCATTTGCACGGGTATGCCCAGAGCACAAGTGCACTTCAGTACAATGATAGTTCCTTCACTCACATGTTGCAAAACGCATTAAGGTGTCTGAATGCCACTGAAGCCTTAATGCTCTCTCTCTCTCTCTCTCTCTCTCTCTCTCTCTCTCTCTCTCTCTCTGCATCGTCTTTATTCCTCCCTCTGTACTCCTCCGTCTCCTTTCTTTCATTAGGGAGATGCGAGCGAGCCCTCAGACCTGCGGATGGGAATAATAGGCTTTAAGATGAAAGCTCCACCAGTGCACCAGCAGGAGGAGGAGGATTTGAAAAGCAAATCAAAGGCATCTTACAGAGGAAATCCACATCTTGTTAGTCAATATCGTAGCCTACCATCTTCCAGATACTGCGCTGTGCAACTAACTCCAATTCAAGTTCAAGCTTAAAGGCACAAATAAGAGTCACTTACAGTTTTAACACTACATGCTTAAACCAAAGTAGTTGTTGGTACTAGACACAGTGTTGCCGTACCTTAAATGAAAGTTCAGCTTTACACTTTTGCAGCAATTTTGCAAAGCACTTGCTTCTTTAACACATACTGTCTATGCCAGCAGTATACACACAATTTGATACAAAAACCTATTTGTTCAAAAGCCACAATCTCAGAACGCCACTGTGAAGACACGTCTGTTCACAACACAAAACACGTTAGGACACAATAACACTAGTACACCAGAAAACACTTACTTTCAAAATAGAGCACTATTCTGCCACTTACAAAAATACACATTTACTGCTTTATTTTCCTTTTCTATTTTGATTGGCTGCTTGCTCAGAATTGTGTTCAGCATTCAGTTTGGAGTGTGGCATTGGCTCACCACCTGTACACGATGATAGTGGCTTGGCCTTTTTTTCTGTTGGGTTGTTCTGTAATGTACAGTAGGCCTATTGAATATTTAGGTCTTGTGAAGATGTAATGAGATGATGATGATGAGAAGATGTATTCTGGTCTGACAGTGCTATCATTTGGTGTGTGTTTTGGCATGGAAGTGAGGTTTTGACTAAAGATTGTTTTTTTTATAGTAGGTACAGTTTTGACATTACGCCATTTTAGGAAAAATGAGTTGAATAGGCAAAAATTGTTTTAGCAGTTTAGCGAGGGCATACTATAATGAGTAATATTACCAGATAGACACTGTATGGGGTCATATCCATTCCACATTAGGTGGTGTCGAAGTCAGATCTGCTCAGATGGCTGACGGGCTCATCTACAGTCATTTTCGCTCTTATTGTGGTGAGGAGACAGTTCATCCTTCAGCAGTGTAAGGTTATGTGATGTCCCCTTCAGCTAAGGGGACAGGAGAGCACTGATGAGTCACTCCCTGACATTGGCCCTCTATACACTGTCTAGCTGTGTGTGTGTGTGTGTGTGTGTGTGTGTGTGTGTGTGTGTGTGTGTGTGTGTGTGTGTGTGTGTGTGTGTGTGTGTGTGTGTGTGTGTGTGTGTGTGTGTGTGTGTGTGTGTGTGTGTTGTATAGCTCCACTGCTCAGGCATTCGGCTACATGCTCCTATTAAGGCACAGACACACCCACAGATAGACGTGTGTGTGTGTGTGTGTGTGTGTGTGTGTGTGTGTGTGTGTGTGTGTGTGTGTGTGTGTGTGTGTGTGTGTGTGTGTGTGTGTGTGTCCATGACTGCCTGTGTGTGTTGTATCTTTCTTCCTAATGATGGTGTCACCAATGTCCTTGTATTGGAGGTGCAGGCTGGATCGATATGCCTGGCACATGTGGCAACACACGTGGTAAATGTTAAATGCTTGCAGTGTTAACTAAAATAAGTGGCAACGCACATGGTAAATGTTAAATGCTTGCAGTGTTAACTAAAATAAGTGGCAACGCACATGGTAAATGTTAAATGCTTGCAGTGTTAACTAAACACTTAGAGTTGAACCAACACTATGAGTGCTATATTCGACACACTTAGCACTTAAGTAACTCTGCCGATCAACACTGTCTGCAAACATTGACTGTGCAGGTCAACCACCACCAGCAGCCTCTCTTACAACTCACCGGTGACGTCAGGCGACAGGCAAGATAAATCCATCAGGTGACACCAAGACATGTCCATCCTCAGGGGACACACGACATGCGACCCCCTGACCTGCTCACCTGTTCACCTTTCCAGCCCTCCTCATGAGCACTTTATGCCTCTTTTCCACTGCCAGTTTTCTGGTATACCTACAGCTTGACACAGCACGACTCGGCTGCCACTTTATGCTTTACGATTGAGCTGTGTCGTGCTGTATTTGTGTCGTATTTGAAAAGCAAAAAGAGGAGGCTGATTCACGATTTGTCAAGCTGTAGGCCTACCATAAAATTGGCAGTGGAAAAGAGGCATTAATGAACTTGTAGTCGAAAGGTCACAGCAGGTGGGAGGGAAACTCCAGGAGTCTTTTCACAGGAAAGCAGGAGCCATGAAAAAACACCCCAAAAAAACACAATCTGGCCAAATAGAGACATCCCATAATAACCCATTCTGTATCCATGGAGACCTCTAACCATCCCATAACCAGCTCATCCCTCTCTCTTGCTCTCCCACTTGCTGCTCCCAGTCCCGTCCTTATAAAGTTCAAAAGTCAAAAATATATATACATTTGAAAGAGTAAATACATTCAGGGACCTTTGTGTCAGAAGATAAAACTTTTGATGGACTTGTCTTTGAGCAGCAAGCAAAGCCCTTTCCCGGCTGTCAAGAGTGTGCAGAGCATCACTCTCCTGAGAGGGAACATCTTTGACTAAATTTTACCTAATGACAGCACTTGAGATACTTTTCTTTTGCCATCAACTGTCTGCAACTTTGGAGGGCAAGACAGACTCCAAAAAGCAGCAAAGAAAAGGCTCTGTGTATCACTTTGACAGAAGACAGCTGCTTTATCTCTGAAAAAGGGGAGCCGTTCGACAAAATAGTTTTTGATTTAGAACCATTTAGGGAGGGATTACTTTCAAATTAATCTCCGAGCACAGAGTGGAGCGACTTAATCGAATTTTAAAGAGCAGCATTAGTGTCAGAGACACAAAGGTGGTCAGCTAAATATTTTAGTCTCCCAGAAGTGGCATTTAATTTATTAAGCATTGAGAGATGTTTTGATTAAATGATCAGGATTCTCAATGATAAGTGCAGCAGTGTGGTAACCATGGAAGATGAAGTCAGACTATCCGGGTTATGCCAGGTAAGTGCACTTAATTAGAAATCCAGAAATGGACAAGTAGAACATTAGAAATACCCTTTCATTGAGAAGCAAGCATGCTTTGAATGCCTTCTTTTCATTGAGAAGCCGTTCTCCTGCCACTGAGCCTCACTCCTCACCTCATCATGAGGATATGCCATACTATATAGTAATCTAATTAGTTAATTCATCAGGTTAATTAGGGATAACAGCATGCCGTTAGCCTGCTGTGGCATTCTCAATGGAGTAGATTGGTTTAGGGCAATGAGATTCATCCACATGGTATTGAAGTGAAACTGTTGAATATTAGACTTTAATAGTCTAGCCGTGAGCCATGCAAATATCCTTGATTGGGCTCCTTGTGGGATACTACAGAAAGAGGTGTGTGCGTGCATACGTGCGTGCGTGCGTGCGTGCGTGCGTGCGTGCATACGTGCGTGCGTGCGTGTTCTATAAAGGTCTCGTGGCTCATTGACTAATAACTTGGTTCAGAGCAAACAGGCCATTGAGACAAAAGCCTCTTTCAAACACAAAGGTGAATACCATATACTATATGCCAAATAGTAGATATCCTGGTGGCAAAAACCTTTCAAACACAACGGTTAACATCATATATACAGTATCCCATACAGTAGATATCCTGAAGCCTTTTTCAAACACAGGGCTTAACATCATATATGCAGTATGGCAAACAGTAGAGATCCTGGCGGCGGCACACATTACAAAAGTCCTGTTGAGTTGAAGTAGTTGGTTGATGATAAATGATGTGTGAGGAAGCGGTTTATGTAACAGCATAACTCTTGCAGGTCTCCCTGGAGTAGTTTCCCAGGGCTGCGGAGACATGTGGGTGGGTGAGGAGTGAAGTACAGCAGCGGTCGCTAATCCCAAGACTGCTGTGGACAACATGATTCACATCAGGGACACACATGCACGCACGCACGCGCACACACACACACACACACACACACAAACACACAGGGGAAAGCATGTGGATCCATATCCAGTGAGCTGAGAGAAGGTCTGATAGTGAAGAAATGGAGAAACTAAACACTTCAGCATGGAGATCCCTACACACACACACTTCCATTACATCACATTACAGTAGCCTACATTAATCTTAGCTGACACCTTTATCCAAAGCGAAAAAGGTGAGACCTACCAAAGAGGAGAGACACCTACCAATTCAAACCCATCTTTACTTTCGCTGCATGGTAATCTTTCTGTTCTGCCAACGCTGTGTGTTCGGGTCAGGCTGTTATAGGATTTTGAATTGCAAGACTAAATGAACTGCTCTAAACATACAAACGTAATTACATGTATTATAATTACAATTATAATTACGTTCTGGAGGAGTTGCAGTATTCCATGAGAGATGCTTGGGCCAGAGATCTTTTGTCTCCTTCTGAGAGAAAGACTACGAACACATTCAGACAATTCACACAGCCCCAGAGTACTGAACTGTATGGAAACAAGCCCTCGTTGGCCTATGGTGTGTGTGTGTGTGTGTGCGTGCGTGTGTGCGTGGGTAGGTTCTACATCTGAAAAATCCCTGTTTAGCCTGTGACAGTACACACAGTGCACCAGGGGGACCATCTGTCCATTTATATATGTTAAAGTGGCTTTTGATCGTCCCTCCCATACGATATCCATACGAAGACCATATCTTTATTCGCTCTGCAAAATTCGCCTTTCAAAGAGGATAGAAGGGCTGCAGCAGACGGAGAGTAACTGGAAGCCGGAACTGTAGCACCCAGTGGACACACAAACAGACACACAGACACACAGACACACACACACACACACACACACACACACACACACACACACACACACACACACACACACACACACACACACACACACACACACACACACACACACACACACACACACACACACACACACACACACTGAGAAGAACTGTAGTCCCAAGTGGTGAACGTCTTTGTCGATCCTCTTGGGCAGTCAAGTGGTCAGAACTATCAGTGTTTAGAGACACAATGGGACATCTGAAACAAAGTACACACACACACACATGCATGTGACCGCGCGCGCACGCGCGCACGCACGCACACGCACACGCACGCACACACACACACACACACACACACACACACACACACACACACACACACACACACACAGTCAATGAAACTCAAATGGGGCAATATAGAAAGGAATGTGTCTTTTTTATTCAGACAAGCTTAGTCTCACTGGTGTGAATGGCTTGAAAAAACGTTCTGAATGTCAAGAGACGATTGGTGAAACTTTGGCGTTTACTCAGACTGCTATCCAGCATCAGGCAATCTTAAACTTCACATTTCAAAGACAATCTTACACTTGATTGATTTCCCATTTCATTTCAGCCCAGGGATCTGTCTGCCATCCTCTCTGTTGGTTGTGTGTGTGTGTGTGTGTGTGTGTGTGTGTGTGTGTGTGTGTGTGTGTGTGTGTGTGTGTGTGTGTGTGTGTGTGTGTGTGTGTGTGTGTGTGTGTGTGTGTGTGTGTGTGTGTGTGTGTGTATATATATTTATGGGTCATTCTATACTTAGAGAAACATTTCAGGATTTTGTTTCTGCATTTTTCAGTATTTTTTAATACTGTAAACAACAAATAGCCTAATAGATGTTTCCATTATATACACCCTTGGGTGACCAAACTTACTAATTGCAGACAAATGTTATATTATCTTAAACATAGGCCTATGTAAAAAAAAAAAAGTTAATATGAAACACACTTTTGTTTGAAAGATCTTAAGTCCATTAATAAGCATTAACCATACCCTCTCATAACAACTGTGTCATATAACAACTCTGTCATAACAACTGTGTCATATAACAACTGTGTCATATAACAACTGTGTCATAACATCTCAGCTAATGTGTGACACAGTTGATGATAACATGGCTAGACATTTCTGCACTTTTCAGATTATTGTTATTAACTGTAGACCTCAGAGCTTTCACTACCTTACTCAATTCCTATGTTATGGGATTTATGTGTATGCTTATAAATTTAATTTCTAAATCAGTTTCATGAATATGTTGACAATACAGTTGATGGAAAATTAAGCCTCTGTAAGACCATTCAAAAGTATGGATTAAAATATTGAGGAGGTGTACTCAAAACTTACCAAAAGGTCTTGACATTACCATCCAAAGAGGTAATGACATTTTATGATGTTGGTCATGACTTAGGCCCAAAAGATTGCTCATTTATGGAGGGGGTTTCAGTTTGTGATACAGTTGACACGGTTTTCTGGGACGCACAAAAAAACCCAATTTCATAAATGATAGGCTTTTAAACACGTTTGACATATTATAATCACTACAAATATTTGTAAATATTTTATACAAAAACTTTTTTTACTTCTAAATATGAAGACTGAATCTGTAATTTGGAAAATAGGACAGGATAAAAACCTCACAAAACCAGTAATATATATTCTTGTTTTTCAGAGGAAAATGATAAAGTTGTGCTGATGTACAACATAACCTTGGTTGAAGTTGAAAAGAGGTTGAGGTTAGTGGAATTGACAAATAAAGCCCATGGACTTAAATGTTACTCTAATTATAGGCCTTTAATGACCCTTATGTGTGTTCATATTACTGTGTTTATTTAGTGTACATATGATGCATGAGGGGGAGACATGGGGTTTGTTTCACTTCTGTGCACTGGCCTAGTGGTTAAGGAGTTGGGCTTTCCATCAGAGGGTTGCAGGTTCAAATCCCACCCTTCATCTCCCTACCACACTCCATAGTTCAGGTAGGCTACCCTTGAGCAAGGCGTCTAACACCATAATGCTCCTGGGGCTGTAACCAATGCCCTTTAAATAAGTGTTAGTCACTTTGAATGAAAATGTCAGCTAAGTGTAAAGTAATATAATGTAAAGTCACTTTGGATAAAAGTGTAAGGTAATGTAACACATATTTCATATAATATTTCATGTAGGCCATACGACAGTGTTCACATATATATATGGTTGATTTGTTTTGTTTGTCTGATTTATAATTATTCAGTGAAGGAGTAAACAGCCTACAGGGCATACTGTGTCTTCTAGCATAACCATATGAGATGGGAAGCTGCAGGGCATTTAGGATTGAGACACGCATGCGCACACACACACACACACACACACACACACACACACACACACACACACACACACACGTTGTTTGAAGGTAAAATACATAAGAAACACATAGGAGTAATATGGGGTTCATCCTCCCAAGGGATAAGCACAAACAAAGCAAGGCATGCATCAAAGCACACACACACACACACACACACACACACACACACACACACACACACACACACACACACACACACACACACACACACACACACACACACACACACACACACACACACACACAAACAAACACACACACGTATGCATACTCATACACACACCTGAGCACGAATCAAAGGCATCAAAGCTCTGATGACCCATGAGGCACATGCAAACACACTGATAGAACACGCACACAGACACATTCGTACGCAGACACACACGTGCAGGCAGACACAGTCTAAGGGTCTGTGCTCGGGTCAGGGCGCACTTTGCGCACGCAGTCTCCATGCCTTGAGCCCTCTTTTGAGGTGTCACGTTTGAGGAGGTATGTTGGCTGACTGGGCCAGCCCCTGTACCTTTTCCCGGTTTTACCGGCCTGATGTGACTGCTATGCCTCAGGGACATAGGGTTTTGGGCGCCTCCAATACAGGTTTGGGGTGATGGGAGGAAACTCCTTCAGAGGCCCTCTTGAGGTGTCCTTCTGATTGGTCGGTAAGCGTTACGATCCGGGAGTGATGGTAACTCTCCCATTGAGATAACAAAACGAGTCGAAAGTGTAACGTAGTTACGTGCCCCTATCTAACTCCTAACATTCATATATGCCTTAATATGGCAGTATGATTGTATTATCTAAATGTATGGATGTCTGTAGGGAGAGAACACAGCGTTTACCTCGGGTCCAAGCGTTCACGCGACAGCTGGGCCACCACAATCTCCAGGCCCTCGGTAGGCGACCAATGCAAGCCCAGCGCTTCTTCTCATGCGTTCAGGGTTCGTGAGGAAAGCCCCACGTATAGTCCTTAAAATCCAAAAGTCTTCAATTTCTTCAACAGGTTGTGCGAGACAGTCTCTAAATATCCGGTGAGTCCTAACAAACCTCTCGGCAGGTGTTTTCTCCAATTGCCTGCTCACGGCCTAGCAGGCCTGGCGGCTAGCAGGCCCGGCGGCTAGCACGCGAGAGCCACCTCTCCTGAGGTCTCACTCCTGAAGTTACTTGTGACCTCTGAACCCCTACCTTTTATAGGTAACCAGTTGTGTCTCCCCCGTGTGATGTGGATATGATAGTGGGCTGTACTGTTCTGTGCACCTACTGACCCTTTACATCGTAACAGTCCTTCCCCCCTCAAACCATGTTTTTTAATAAAAAAAAACATTTTTATCTTGTAAACCTCTTTTTTTTTAATACATTTTCTCATCTTTTATCCTTTTTTTTCAACTCTACACGTTTTCCTCTTTTCTAAAATCAAATACATATTATTTACATCATTTTCTAAAACTCACCGACCAAACAGACATAATGGACGCCAAAACACATGTCAAAACCAAAAGTCAAAAGGCACCCCGGCAGCTCACAGGACAGTCCTCAAAAATAGTAATTATGGCCAGTAATCATAGCTACTGAGGTCTCAAGTCACCCCAAAGACCCACCAAAGTATGCCATGGTCGTGCCTGGCACCAGGCTTCGGTATGCCGCCTAGCAGGTAACGCCAAGCCCGATGCATAATGGCCTGACTATACACCGGAAGCACTAGGCCCCAGCCAAACCATCTCTGACCATTACCCCCCAACTCAGCCAAGAGGGTCCACTCCTCAACCATTGCACAAGACCACCACGAGAGCCTGCGTGGGTGCCACACCACAAACACTGCTCCCTTAGCTTGCTGCTCAACAGGCACATGACGCAGGTTCCCTTCCAGTTCCTCGTCGTCATCAGCACCATTAACAGGTGAATCAAGAGCTGCCCCTCTTAACTTCACAGGTTCATTGTCCTTCTGAGTATCACAAACATCCGATTCACAAAAAGCAAAGACAGTATCACAAAGGGCCACAATTTCACTGCCTCTCTTCTGAACATTACCAAGCACTTCGGCTTCCCCAAAGGCACAAAAAGCATCACAAAGTTCACTGTCCTTGTCCTGGACATCCCCAAGATCATCAGTTTCACCAAAGGCCAGAAACGTATTGCACAAACTAATCGTGTCCAGATCAGAGTCTTCAAAGCCCTCTGTCACCTCGCTGACACTAGTGGCCCTGCTCTGCAAATCAGACAAAATAGTCAGGCCGCGATTGTCATCCATATGATCAGCTACACCAGCCCCAATAACATTAACATCGTTGCTACAGGGTTCACGTAAAGTTACATCGGCAAAAATGGTATCCGCCAAATCCACTGTTTCCATGTCAGCCTCCTCTACCTCTCTCACATGCAAACGGCGCACCAGCTGTGCGGGAGAGCCCAAAGATAACACCGAATGTTTCTGAGGGAGAACTTTAACTCTCTCGCTGTCCAGCAGTTCATTCCGTTTCTGCATCATTTCAATTTCTCGCCTCGTCCGCTCTACGCTTCGCTGCAGTTGTACCATTTCTTCGTCATGTAATTGTATGGCCTCTGACTCTTTATCACTTGCTTCTACCCCAAGCCACATTAACAACACATCCATGAGCTCAGGTTTCCTTGCCTCAAGTGATACCTTTACCCCACAAAAGTCAACTACTGCGCGCACATCTGGTTTCGGAAGACTCAGCAACCGAAGTCGCGTCACCTTCTCTGACAAAAACGTTTCCGCATCAAATTTCGACATTTTCCTACGTCCTCTCTAGCCACTCCAATCAAAATGAATGAAAATACCAGCGCGGCAACAGCAAATTACGCAGCAGAACCATACAGCAGACTTACCCCTGAAACATGAACGAACACAGCTAACTCATTGCTTAGCCCCCAGATGCCAGCTCTACTCTCGTTCACATTATTACGGCTCGAGCCCCCTTTACACTGTCAAACAAACGAAGCACAGCACATCATCCCAGCTCACGGTCCCAGCTAGCTAGCTAATTAGCACTCTGACAGCGCACGTCAAACCCAAAACATTCCATGAACCAATGAACACTGCTAGCTTGCCTAACTTCCAATTCCAAATGGCCTACAAACACAAACACCCCGGCTCGTTCTCTAGTTTCAATCCCGGACGTAGCCACCACATGTAAGGTAGTTAGTTGCCCCTATCTAACTCCTCACTTTTATGTATGCATTAACGTGTCAGTATGAGTGTACGATCTAAATGTATGCATGTCTGTAGGGAGAGAACACAGCGTTTACCTCGGGACCAAGCGTTCACGCGACAGCTGGGCCACCACAATCTCCAGGCCCTCGGTAGGCGACCAATGCAAGCCCAGCGCTTCTTCTCATGTGTTCAGGGTTCGTGAGGAAAGCCCCACGTATAGTCCTTAAAATCCAAAAGTCTTCAATTTCTTCAACAGGTTGTGCGAGACAGTCTCTAAATATCCGGTGAGTCCTAACAAACCTCTCGGCAGGTGTTTTCTCCAATTGCCTGCTCACGGCCTAGCAGGCCTGGCGGCTAGCAGGCCCGGCGGCTAGCACGCGAGAGCCACCTCTCCTGAGGTCTCACTCCGGAAGTTACTTGTGACCTCTGAACCCCTACCTTTTATAAGTAACCAGTTGTGTCTCCCCCGTGTGATGTGGATATGATAGTGGGCTGAACTGTTCTGTGCACCTACTGACCCTCTACATCGTAACAAAAGAGAAAGAACAATAGGACTCGTATGAGTCCCCGGTTCTTTGAGTGTGATGAGTGAGTCATCTCTTTACTGCACACTACTTGCCACAGCCGAAGAGGGCCATTCTTAGTATGACGCGTTACATTTCCACTTTTCAGGATGATTTTACAAGAACTTCGTCTTAGGTCGCAGCCAATGAGCTGTGTAATCCCCCCCACTGTCTTAACCGTTCTCTGACCCACTGACATCATCATCCTCATCTTCATCCTCATAATCATTACCTACGGGTTCCTGAGGAATCTCACATTTCGTTGCTTTTCTGCCATTCATGTGTTTATTTACTGTTTTTGCTATCTTTAAATTACAAAGACAAACTTTGCCTATCTAGCGTTTGAATCACAAGGACGCACAGTAGGACAATGCTCTCTGTGTGGAGACGCGCAGCTGCTCAAACTCGCCCCCTCCGGGGTAAGAAAGTTGCCCCTCCGGGGCGAAAAGGTATCCAGCTGTTGCGCGTGCACTGTTGCGCAAAGATACCACGTGCCAAGGAGAGACGTGGACCAGACGTATTAATATGTGTGGTTTAAACGCTTAATATGATGTACTGAAAATTCCTATGATGTGTTTGGTATCAATCTGATGGTCATGATGCGAGGCAAGGTCTTGGTTTTGAAACGGTCTTTAGACAACTTATTAAAGATTTAGAATCATAGGGGTCAATAAGGACTCAGGCAAAGGCCGACCCCTCGAAATTACAATAACCCTGCCCACGAAATATTCGTAGCTCATTGGTTACCTGACCAAGGTGTCCCACGTGACAAATATTCATTTAAAGCGATGGTTCGGAGTAGAATCACCCTAATGCCATTTGAACCGTGACACCCATCCACCTTTACACCCGAAGTGTTTTCTGCCGCAGGCTTACATCAACAGAGTTGCCGTGTTATTCGATGTTTATTCCGGATAGCTTGACTCAAGCGCATATGGATCCTGGGCACCGTCTCCAAACTTTCCCCACAAAAATAACATGTCATGACACCAAACTTCTACAGTATAACAAATGTGGTTTGTACTCACAAAAAGATGAATTTGAAACTTTGTACATAGTCCAGGAGTTTATTAGTAACAACACACGAGACGATTAGCTTTTCTGCTGCTAAACATCCGTCGACGTCACTTCCTCCAGCTGGGACTTTGTTGATGGAAACAAATACACGTGAGTCCGGAAGGCGGAAAACTCAAAAAGACAGCTTGCGCTACAACTAGAAATTAACCACTTCGGATTTAAATTTTACCACGTTTAATAAATAGAAGACGATGCCACACTCGTGCATATATCCTGGCTGTGGACTAAAACACAAACCTTACAATAAAGAAAGTTTCCATGAACTGCCGTACAGACAGCTGGAGGAAGTGACGTCGACGGATGTTTAGCAGCAGAAAAGCTAATCGTCTCGTGTGTTGTTACTAATCTAGAAATCTTTTCTACAGTCCAACACGGAAGCGATCCAAGGGCCTTGAATTTCCGTCGTTGGGTTTTTGGCCTTATTACAGCTGTCTCCCATAGAGATGACTCACTCATCTCACTCAAAGATCCGGGGACTCATACGAGTCCTTTTGTTTTTATCCATATTTTCAACATATGGGGTGCCAACTTCACACAGGCAATTGGGTCGAGTTGTCATCAGGTAATCGCTGCATCACCTGATTGGAACCAAGCGGTTGCCATATTGCCGGCTAGCCGTCATCACCTCAGTTACCATGGCAACTGTCACCTGTGTCATTACCGTGGAAGAGCAAGGTCACCTGTGTTACACAAACACACAGCAGCTCACTCAGACAAGGATAGTGCATAGGAGCGGGGGAGGCCGGAAATGACAGGTTCACACGCACACATACACTCACACGCGCGCGCACACACACACACACTCACACACAAGGGTTGAGAGAATTGCAGGTTGACGCACACGATTTGAGCAACAGCAATAGAGATGTAGAGTGAGAGGGAATGACAGATGAAAGGAAGACAAATAAGAAATGAGAGAGAGTGAGAGATGAAGCGACGGAGGAGGTGGGGCGGCGGAGAGAGAAATAGAGCTGTCATCATGTACCACCTCTGTGCCAACAGGATCTGGTAGGAAAGGTGTGTGTGTGAGAGAAAGAGAGAAAGAGAGGGGGAGAGGGAAAGAGAGAGAGAGAGAGAGAGAGAGAGAGAGAGAGAGAGAGAGGGAGAGAGACAGGGAGGGTGGACAAATGGGAGGAAGAGTGCCCTCTTGCAGTGTCAGCGAAGGGGTGTGTGTGTGTGTGTGTGTGTGTGTGTGTGTGTGTGTGTGTGTGTGTGTGTGTGTGTGTGTGTGTGTGTGTGTGTGTGTGTGTGTGTGTGTGTGTGTGTGTTTGCCACAGGGTAGTGGAGAGAGGTGTGATATCAGTTTGTACTGCCACAGGGCAATGCACTGACATTCTGGCTGTGTTTGTGGCTGTGCATGCGTGCGTGCGTGCGTGTGGTGCCACAGGGCATTGTAACTGGCATCATGTGATATCAGTATGTGTCAGAGGTGTGATGTCTTTCTCTACTTGATGTCTTGGCTCTCATGACTGCCCAGTGTGCCAGACTTGAGGCGCCAGTTTAGTGCCAGCATACCCAATAGCGTGCCAGTTTGGTAACAGCATACCCAATAGTGTGCCAGTTTAGTACCATACCTAATAGTGTGCCAGTTTAGTACCATACCTAATAGTGTGCCAGGATACACAAAAAGTAAGTTGCCCTTGTATGCCCACAATAGCCAAAAAGATGCAGTGAAAAGACGATCATACCCTACACTAGGCTACTTTTTTTCAAACATTTCTTTATTGAACTTTTATTATGTTACAGGTCACAACCCACACCCACCCCAAACCCAAGGCACACACACAAAAGCAAAATACAAATAACAGTAAAAGTAAAAGTAAAAGTAAAAAAGCGAAAAAACAAAAAAACATAATAATCATCCCAAAAACAAAACAAATTCAAATTCAAATACCCACTGTCTCCCAGCCCTCTACTCTAATCTACACTGTGCTACTTGCTATTATACCAGCTTACCTACTGTGGTGCCATTGCATTAGTCAAGGGACTGTACTGTAACTACTATAGTATCCAATTAGTGCTTTTGTGGTGATGGCATGTAGGACCATGTAGGACTATGGTGCCTTTGTAGCTCCTTGCTTTTCTTCGGGATTAATGAAAGTTGCTGTAGTGAGGTTATGGTGCTTTCATCGCACACCTAGTGGTGCCAACCATGCTTACTTGCTTACATGCTTACTTGCTTACATGCCTTCATAATTTCAAACTTTTCTTCAGGATTAATCAAAGCATGTGAGCGTGTTAGAGTGAGAGGAGAATGAGGTGCAATGATGGCCTTCAGTAGAGTTGGGTTACCTTACATTACATTACACTTAGCTGATGCTTTTATCCAAAGCAACTTAGAGTTATTTACAGGGTATTGGTTACAGTCCCTGGAGCAATACGGGTTTAGGTGCCTTGCTCAAGATCACTTTGGCCATGGATGGAGGTGTAGGGAAAGGTAAGGGTGGGATTTGAACCTACAACCCCCTGATCTTAAGGCTACCTCCCTAACCATTAGGCTACAGCTGCCCCATTAGCAGATAGGAAAAGATATGGATATTTTGGGAAATCTGTGAACTAATTTCTTAGTTAGAAATGTTCATTTTTTTAAAAAATCATATTTCCAAGTTGTGTCCGTTATCACTAGCCTCGCGAGTCATCCTACGTACTTCCGCCAAAGGATTGGCTCCACTACTGTAGTCTGGTCGTGCTTCTCTGTGGAGTGCCTGGAACAGTAGAATTTTGATCGCAACGCAACGTGACAATGACGTACACATCTGCGCCAGAGCCATTGGTCTGCGCTATGTTGTTGTTGAGTAACTGCCAGCGATTGGGTGAGAGGTGTCCAATAATTTCAAACCATAACTGAGTGCAAACTTCCTGCTTCCTACAATCGCTTCAGAGCAAACAAATGCCAGACCATAAATACGAAATGAAATGGTAGTATTAAGGGATGGTCAGGACCAGGCTATGTTATCACCACTTGCTCTTCATTTCTCATTTACAGTATGACAATATACTGTATATAGTCTGGGTTTGATTATTCTAATGGTATTAAGATGAAATATTAACCCAAAGTTTAACATTTTTAACCCTTTAATGCCCCAGACTGGAAATATGATTTAAAAAAATGAACATTTCTACACATTTAAGGCCATTTTATGCCGTTTTTGAAAAACTCGGTTTAAATGTGGTCAAATGTCCAAAAATACCCCTCAATTGAATTCACTGTGTCAGTAATGTATGGAAAAAAAATTCATTTGTCTCTGTAGTTTACTTCCGAAGTTATGACCCATTATGCATCCTTTCCCTCCAATCTGCCGTGTTCCAATTTTTACATAGGCCTACTGTGCACCCCAACTTTGACGGGGTGTCACGGAAAATTCCCATTGGATTTGGCCGTGGATAAATTGTGAGGTGTGTCCAGACACCTGTAAGAACACATGGTAAAAAAATCTATTGATAAGAAATTAGTTCACAGATTTCCCAAAATATCCATATATTTCCCTAACTATAGTGTTGTGTTAAGCGGCGGTGTCCTGTCGATATAAGCTCCCTGTCGAGATGAGCTCCTTTTAGCTACTGAGCATGTGCACGCATGCGCACCTCCACACGCGACTTCTGCGGCTGATTGCCCATCAAGCTGAGCAACCGAACAGCTGATCTTGAACATGTGAAATATCAACTGCAACAACGCAACACAACGCTAATAGGTGTAAGGTTTGCAGAACATTGAAACATCCGTGCCTCAGACGCTGGTGGGAGAGATGCATTGCACAACCGCACCGGGTCATTTTTTGCGCACACCCTCTCAATTTACTTGCGCAAAATTACCCCGCGTCAAACTCGTCCAACTCAAACTTATTAATAATCGAGCCTACTGATTTAAGAAAATCTGACCTAGGCCCAGGCTTTCTCTCGTTGCGTTTCATTTCTCCTAACTAACACCCATATCATCTAAAAATGTAGACAGCTGTCTCTGTTAAAGAAAATGCAAGCAATTTAATTCCCACACCCGACGTTGCATCAAACTTCTCTTATGCGGCACATGCCAGCCCGAAACGTGCAGACCTACCAAATGCAAAGCAAAAGCTCTCTCACTTAGACTAGATTATGACTCGTGTCATGTCCTAGGAACAGAAGTGTTCAACGTGGATTTAAATATTTGCAGATATTTTTTCAAATGAGCTGTGTTCGTTTCTATAGCCTAGGCCTACCTATAAGCTATAATATTAGGCCTAAGTTGGTTATTAGAAACTTCTCCGCACAAGTCTAAAGGCGCAGACGAGACACGATGTTCATTTTAGTATCCTATGTTCATTTAGTAGCCTACTAAATAACATAGCCTAAACAATAGGCCTATTCTATAGGCAAGTTATTCAGTTGGCTATTATTAGAAACTTCTCCGGAAAAGTCTAAAGGCACAGACGAGACACGCTGCTTGTTTTAAAATCGTAGCCAAAATAAAATAAACAATATTTTATTGGCAAGCTATTGAAACGTCTCCATGGAATGATAAACAAGGTAGCTAATTTCGACGAGGCAGCATAAATGGATAGGACGCCACTGTCGAGTTTGGCTACCAGGAGCTCATCTCGACGAGGCAGCTCATCTCGTCAGAACAGCGGAAGTAATTTACTTTAAATGGAAGAGCAAATGGCAGAAGCGTCAAACGCTGCAAAGGCATTTCTAGCACTGAGACCGTCAAAAGTGTTAAAAGAGAAGTTAAACTTCAGTGCAAAAATATGTAATGAGCTCAGCGGCAGCAGGCAGCAGCCGATGGCATGTTTACATTTTTCAAAACACGAGCTTCGGTTGGTTGCTCTGCCTGATCGACACTTCAGGTTGAACCGTTTGACGTGTTCATCGCCCCTGATCTGTGCTTTCCAGGCGGGACTCTGAAGTGTTTTAGCTCTTTCAACACCTGCTGTCTGTCTGTACAGTTAGACTGAGAGGGGGATTACATGAGGACAGACGGACAGCCTTCAGTAGAGGACATGGGTGTTGGCTAATACCACGATGTAGACTTTTGTGTCCTGTGGCCTTATGTCATCACTACGCCTGGTCTCAGCACTACGCTGGCCCTCGTATCCTGTGGCTTTGCCTCATCTCTGCTTGTGTGAGTGTGTGTGTGCGTGTGTGTGTGTGTGTGTCCAGCCCCTACCAACTCTCTCTCTCTCCACTGAGAGGCTAATCCGTACTCTCTCTGCCTCTGTCTCGCTCTCTCTCACAAATGAACACACACACACACACACACACACACACACACACACACACACACACACACACACACACACACACACACACACACACACACACACACACACACACACACACACACACACACACACACACACTGCAGAGGATGTGGTGTGGATTAAATTAGCATTTGTGGGCTTCTTGGCAATCTGATCAATGTGTGACTGTCTGTTGTCACACAGACACAGAGACAAGCACAGGAATGCACACACGCACGCACACAATTACACACTCACACATACTGCAGAAAATGTGGCAGATGATGTTGTTTTGTACAACACTCCATTTTCAGTCACTCATTCAGTCATTTTGATTTCAATTTCATGTCATTTTAATGTTGTTCAACATCCAGACTACGTCTCTAAAAGCTAATCTTATCTCATTGCTCTTCTTAGTACTTCAGGGCATTTGAATGAAGCCTAGCCAGTGTGAATAAATTAATTTGGCAGAAACTAAATCTATTAATACACTAGTTTAGTTTTCAGTGAGCAAGAACTCGAGAAATTTGAGCACAATGTGGTTGAGCTGAGCAGCTCTGATGTGTAGGATTTGTAGCTCTATATTGGGGAATTGTAAGTTGTATTCACTGGGTTCACATGACCTCCCTCTCTCTCACACACACACACACACACACACACACACACACACACACACACACACACACACACACACACACACACACACACACACACACACACACACACACACACAGACACACACACCTGTGTTCAGTGCTCAGACACACAGTAATTACATACAGTAAATGAAGTTAGACTACACTACTTAAAACGTGTGACTACAGGCCAGTAGTCACACCACATGTTCCATGGGTCCTTGCATTACTACTGTTTTCAGGCAGAGCAGAGCCATGCCCTGCCCGCGGCGCCAGTTAAATTCGGCACTTACCGGTAAGCAGAGAGAGTAGAGAGAGAGAGGTACCATTGGCCCATTGTTTCCTGGTTCTATTATGCCCCCCCCTTAGGCAGACCTAGGCAGACCTAAGGACTGTTCTATTCAATGCTAGGAGCATTATGACATGCCCCTTTAGGCAGACCGGAACCTGGCCGTGTTAGGTGCCCATAGAAACCTATTATGTTGGCATATCTCTATATACTTAAAGAATCTCTGCTTAAGTGCTTACCTGTGAACCAACCGTGTTCATACCGCGCTGTGAACTTTTCTGTATGTGACTGTTACCCGAATCAACCTACTGACGTCCACGTTGTCGTTACGGTTCACCAAGTATTTGGCATTGCAAACATTTCTGCTTTGCGAATGTGAGATCTAAGATCTAAGATCTGTTGCGTGAACACGCTGGCTGGTTCAAGATTAGGTGAGGGAACGGGCACGGTTCTCAGTCGGCCTCAGTCGGCCAGTCATTTGCTAACAGAGAAAACCTGGAACAGGGGAAAAACTATCCATACAATAGTTTACAGTACACTCATCAACACACACACACACACGCACACGCACACGCACACACACACACACACACGCTTTTTAATTGTCTGATGGGATACACATCTCCATAAAAGCTAATTGTCCAGACAGTAGTTTACAGCAGAACACGCTGGTTTAACATGTCGGTGTGTGTGTCTGTCTGTGTCTGTGTGTGTGTGTGTGTGTGTGTGTGTGTGTGTGTGTGTGTGTGTGTGTGTGTGTGTGTGTGTGTGTGTGTGTGTGTGTGTGTGTGTGCGCGCGCGCACGCGCGCGTGTGTGTGTGTGTGTGTGTGTGTGTGTGTCTGTGTGAGGTCAAGGTTGTGAAGGTTGAACACAGTTTGTGGGAAACAAACAAGCACATTAATCTTCACACACACTTGGAATGACAAGAGGATGGCGGCCCCAGACAAGTTGCCATTTCCTGCCATTGTGTGTGTGCGTGTGTGTGTGTGTGTGTGTATGTGTGGACTGTGCGTATGCGTGCATGTGTGCAAGTAAGTGTCAAGTGCTCTTGTCATCATTTGAGCAGACAGAACTGTGTGTTCTTGTGTTGTCATCGGTAACATGACAGCGACATGACATTATGCAAATGCAATCAAAATTTCTGCCGCGGGTAAAAGACTTAGGCACACCATCAGCCGACACTGAAGAGGTAAGAATTTTCAGAGGCAGAAGTGTGTGTGTGTGTGTGTGTGTGTGTGTGTGTGTGTGTGTGTGTGTGTGTGTGTGTGTGTGTGTGTGTGTGTGTATTAGCAAATCAGCAGATGCAAAGCTTACAGGTGTGTGTGTGTGTGTGTGTGTGTGTGTGTGTGTGTGTGTGTGTGTGTGTGTGTGTGTGTGTGTGTGTGTGTGTGTGTGTGTGTGTGTGTGGACATGTGCATGCATGCCCGCATTGGAGATCAAGACATGCCAGCTATGGTGTATGTGAGAGTGTCATACAATAAATTGCATGACATGAGGAGACAATGCACAGATATTTGAAGGTCTACTTACAAGCCTTAATTATCTAGGTGAACCATCACCTCTGCTTTCATCCTGTAATGTCCTTCATTTAATAAAAAAATACTTGTTTACTTTAAATAACTTTGAGAAGTTAGAAATTCAAAAGAAACATATTTGAGTAAATGATCTAGTAACAGGAATGAATTGTTGATAACAGGAACTTCAGCAATGAGTTTGGAATGAATAGGAATTTCAAGTAACGGGAAACCATTTGTCAAAAACGTGAAATGTAGCACTGTGGAGGTTAACAATGCTAGGTCAATTTGCACATTGTTGTGATATACCAAAAAAGCAGGGACATAATTTAGGTAACAGGACTGAGTACCAAGAGTGACCACTCTTGGCCTCTGTGATGGTTTTGTCAAAAATATTGACCCAGTTATCAGAGAACATGTTTTTCATCTCCCCATGTCCTTCAGAATGACAGACGGGTTGTAACTTACCAGTCCCACCAGGAAATCGCGGGCATTTTCTCAAAAAAGCGCGGTCGGAATTGCCAGATGGTGCACGAGGATTTCCAGAAAATCGCGATAAAAGTTGCGGAGCTTCTTACTGTGTTGTTGCGATTTTGTTGCAGCAAGAAGTGAAAGGTGCTATTTTTGTTGCGATTTTTAATGTGTTTCCCCACGCTTGAAAGTAAAGGACACTGCCACATTCCAGTCCTCTGGTGTTTTTATATTATTTCCATTTTTTCTATTTATAATTTTGGTTCTTAGGCAAAGCAGGGAAGCTGCCAGGGCGAGTTTTTTTTTTTTTTTTTTTGTTTTTTAGTTTTTTTTTTGAATGTCGTCGTGAAAAGTTCCATCTCTTTCATTACAATGCTGTATAGGCTATGGCCGTTTGACTCTGTTTTAAATGTCATCACCGTTTCAAATTGTAAGCATACAAACTTCGTATCATGTCGATATCCATTTCTGACTTAAAAAAGTGGATACATAATTAACTATAAGTAGGCGGGCGGAATTGGGCATGTCCACCCAGTTGAAGAGGCTCTTGTGACTGAAATCCTGGTTAATGTGAGTAGTCTGCTACACATAGCCTGCCTGTGTCGGCGTTTAATTTTCAAGCTTGTCAAAAACAGCAACACATAAAAGCAGAGAGGGGTCGCTTTCGAAAGAAGGCATAGCCTAGGTTTTTTTTGTTCTCCCGCGCCGTCAGCGGCTTTAAATTAACGGCTGGACCATTCATCAATGTAACGTGGATGGATTTCACAGATTTCTTTTTGTGAAGTTGGTTAATAGCTGAATAATGCTCAGAAGCCTGCTGTGTCTTTAATTTTGGTGCTCTTGGGAATATAAAAGACGACGACATTGTTATCTAGGCTATATAAACACCACGTCGCCTCGCAGAACGCAGCCGGCTTTAAATTAACGGATGTCAATCAATACCGTAATCGCAAGGAAGAGAGGAAGGAGTGACTTGCGAGTAGCAGTTACTCCACATTCCTTGTGACAGCTTTCAAAGTGTCTGCTCTGGTTATCTGCTATCATGTTCAGTGTCTCCTTGTCGTTTGACCGCGCGACAGAAGTAGTAACTTACTCCCACCAAAGCTCGTATTCATGCCATAGCCCAATTTGACGCGCGGTACGAAAGTGATTTCACGACAAGGTCACCACGGTCACCAAGTGCTCGTATCCAGCCATAGCCCAATTTGCGCGAAAGAGATTACTATATCGGCCAGGCACGCAGCATTCACAATGAAGGATGGAAATTACTGCTTTGTTGTGGACAAGGCATTTGCGCATCTCAATTCGGAGGGAAAATGTTGCCTTCTGTATGCGCACAAGTCAAACACCAAAGTGGTCCAGCAGGTGGACCGCTTTAGAAAAAAGAAAACACATCTTGTTGTATGAGCCCTATACTTGGCGTAATGTAGATGACTGTCATGAAGTGTTAATTATATATTTATGTAGGCCTACCACATTTTAAACATGTAGGCCTATTGGTTATGCCAGACTAGTCATACATTTTCCCTCCTGTGACCATGCGAGCTGACGCGCAATGAGAACATGGCGTTTCCTACATTCGTATTTATTAGTTTTTTCCCCCTCACCGACAACTTTGTACATGCATAGTAAAGTGCTGGGACTGATTGCTAGGTTAATTTTTGATTGTATTTTTTATTGTATTATCCTTTTTGAAAGGAAGTTTGTCGACGTCAGTGAAGTCAGCGCAACATGGATTGGTTCAAAGTGTTCAAAGTTGCGGGAAATCGCGGTGATTGGTTAAAGTTGCGCTCTCGCGCAGAATTCGCGGGAATTCATTGAAGTTGCGAAAAACGACGCGATCGCAACATCGCGATTTTCTGGAGGGACTGACTTACTATTGAATCTGTGACTGGGGAAAATCCCCAAACAAATCACAGCGGCAATGTGTTAAGGTAACTACTGAAAACTAGTGGACATGACTAATGCTTATTTTAAATAAAATAATGTCAATGTTTCATGTCTTTATTTGGTAGAAAAAGTGCGCTCAACTGCGAAAAGTTTCTTACAAGGTCTTTGGGTGCGAGCAAACAGCAAAGTTCATGTATGGTAAAAAAAAAGCTGCACTCCCGGATCAGTTTCTTGCAGTTTTAATACTGGGTTAGCATGGCAGCCCAAGTAAAAAAAAAAGTGTACTTAATATATACTTAATAAGTACGTATTTTTGTATTTAAAATATACTTTAAACGTGTGTATTTAAAGAATGTTACTTTGGGACAACTTATAGTATACTTAAATACACTTGAAATATGATTAAGTACAGCTTAAACACATTTTAAGTTGACTTTTTTGTACTAATATCAAACTTTGTACAAGTGTACTTAACATACTAAAAGCATACTTAACTTAAGTACATTTAACTTAAGTACGTTGTTGCCATGGCGCCGCATTGTTTGGCTGCCTCTCTGTTAACTCCGTCAAAACCGTGCAATTTTTCATCTCTTCAAACCTACTTAGTCCATATGAAGTCTATATTTTGGACAGATATGACGATGTGTTTCTAGACAGCACTTTTTAGTGCTATTTATTGCTGTCTGCATTTTTGTTGACCTGAAATCGAAATCGATGTTGTCGGATCACCGCAGCGCAACGGAACTCCATGGAGATCAGAATGCGCATAGCCAATACCGCATACCAACCGGCCCGGCAGAGAAAGAACATCATCCCGACAAGCCTCGCACTACTGTCTACAAGAGGTCCGCGGACACCAGATGAATACGGAGACCATCACCGTGTATAGCGTGGGGTGAGAGCCTGCAGTTTTGCCACCCGCGATGTAGTCTCCGTCTCATCTAGCACCGTATCCACCCAGGAGCCTCGGACACCGCACAGCTGTCTGCTTTGTAAAGCGATGCGTCCAACTCTCGCCTCGATCGACACATCTATGAACAATCTGACACCATGGACATTTTCTATAGGCCTACTACTTATTTCTTTAATATGTGTATTTATGTTGACATTTAATCTACGATTTGTTTCTGCACGATGTGGAGTTTTACCAGAACCGTCATTTCACTACAAGCTGTAACCTTGGTTATGGCTTTGTATGTGACAAATAAACTACTCTACTCTTAAAATATACTTACTAATTCACTTTAAAATATGTTTAATGTGTACTTTAGCATGCAGTTTAGTGTATTTTAAGTATACTACAAATCTATTTCAAGGTCATAAGAAAGTACTTTATAGCATGCTGCAGAAGTACATACTTAAGTTGTGTTATTTTGGGACAACTTATAGTATACTTAAATACACTTGACATATGATTAAGTACAGCTTAAACACATTTTAAGTTGACTTTTTTGTACTAAAATTATATTTTGTAAAAGTGTACTTAATATACTAAAATCATACTTAAACTTAAGTACATTTCAAATATACTTACTAATTCACTTTAAAATATGTTTAATGTGTACTTTAGCATGCAGTTTAGTGCATTTGAAGTATACTACAAATCTATTTCAAGGTCACAAGAAAGTACTTTATACAGTGGTGCTCATATGTTTACATACCCCAGCAAAATATACGCTTTCTCTGCAATTTTTCACAAAATATGAAAGATTACACAAAACCTTTTTTTCACTCATTGCTAGTGACTGGCTTAAGACATTTATTAGAAATCTTCTGTGTTTACTCTTTCAAAAGCATGATCACAACCCAAACTACCCAAATGACCCTGTTCAAAAGTTTACATAGGCTACCCTAGTTTCTGATGCTGAATATGGCCCTGTTTAACATCAAGGACCGCTCTAAATTGTTTGTGGTAGTTGTGGATAAGGCTCTTAATGTTCTCAGATGACAAAACAGCACATTCTTCCTGGCAGAAGGGTTGTTTCCTATAATATTTTTGGGTGTCTTGCTGGAACCTCACATTTGAGGTTTCCACTGAGTGGTTCAATGATGTTGAGATCAGGAGAGTGAGATGGTCGCTCAAAAACCTTATGACGGGTTGATTTGGCTTTCACTCTAACCACTAGACCACAACTGCCTGTTCTTCAACAGACACCATTACCTTCTTGAAGTAATAGTCTTAAGTCTTTAAGTCTTTAAGTATTTAAGTAGTCTTTAAGTATACTTTATACTTTATGTATACTTTTATATACTTCATAATAATACTTAGAAATCATTGGTGGTGGTATGCTTTTGTCGCATTAAAGACACTTTTATATGTTTAATTTTTATATGTTTTAAAGTGCACTTAATACACTAATAACACAACTTAAGTACAGACTTCAGTATTGTGCTTAAACGTTTAATAGGTAAGGCCTTACATGCTTTTTTAAGATCTGGGTGTGCTCTTCAATATGGTGTTTTTTACCATGAAAATACATTAACAAAATGGAAGGTGGAAGGTTATTTAATGTTACAAAGCGTAATGAATAAATACGCCTAGGTTAACATACACTAAAATGATGGTTAAAAAGGACCCAGGTGAAAAAAGTGTACTTAATATACTTAATAAGTATATTTTGTATTTAAAATATACTTCAAACGTGTGTATTTAAAGAATGTTATTTTGGGACAACTTATAGTATACTTAAATACACCTGAAATATGATTAAGTAGAGTTTTAACACATTTTAAGCTGGCATTTTGGTACTAAAATCAATCTTTGTACAAGTGTACTTAATATACTAAAATCATACTTAACTGTACGTACATTTTAAATATACTTACTAATTCACTTTAAAAGATGTTTAATGTGTACTTAAAACATATGGTTAAGTGTAACTATTTGAAGTATGCAACAAATCTATTTCAAGGTCATAAGAAAGCACTTTATAGCATGCTACAGAAGTACATACTTAAATTGTGTTATTTTGGGACAACTTATAGTATACTTAAATACATTTGAAATATAATTACATAATGACATACTTGCATGCAATGATATTTTCTCACCTAAGCTATTGCATTACTAGCTGGACCATGGTGGGATCCACTACTCTCAAACCATTGGAGAGTTTATTTAAAAAAGCACTTAAAATTTTAGATAAAAAACCTCTTTCATACCACCATTGTAACATTTTAGATAAGTACAACCTATTGAGTTTTGACAATTTCTGTAAATTCTCCTATAGCTGTCTTCTTTATAAGACTTTGCATGGCCTGGCGCCACCTTGTTTACAGGATTTTATAAAATATCGTCAAACACGAGTAACTCGAGCAGTGGTCAATAAAGATGTAGAGATTCCTTTCAGGAAAACCTCTTTCAGTCAAAATGCATTATCTACTAAAGGCGGCATATTATGGAACTCTATTCCTCTGCATATAAGGGAATGTCCCTCTTTAGCCACCTTTAAGATGGAGTATAAAAAGTGGCTTCGAGCCCAACAAACATGTTCACACTGATGGTCTGAGCCTCTACACAGTGTACACGCACACACGCACACACACACTCACATAACACATGGCCCTATTTTGGGACCTTTTCCTTTTCTCTTTTCCTTTTATTTACATGCATGCCTTTTGCTTCTGTAGTGGGTTTTATTTCTTTTGTTACTAACAGTCTGTTTTATTTTTAAGTCTATTGCTTATATACATCTAGCCTGCCTATTGGACACCAGATGGAAAGTAGCCCTTGGGCTACAATCTGGCATATTTACATATATGTACATGTATGTATATGTTCATTAATGTGCAATGTCCTGAACAAATAAAGTAAAGTAAGTAAGTAAGTAAGTAACAATTAAGTAGAGCTTTAACACATTTTAAGTTGACTTTTTGGTACTAAAATCAAACTTTGTACAAGCGTACTTAATATACTAAAATCCTACTAATCCTATACTAAAATACTTAACTTTAAGTACATTTCAAATATACTTTCTAATACCAAACTTTAGCACATTACTTTTGAAAAACAAATACACTTAAAATATAATACATTAATCGTATGTTTTCAAATACCACACTTTAGCACATTACTTTAAAAATACAAATACACTTAAAATACACTTGAAATACAATACACTAACAACATATTTTCTAATACCACACTTTAGCACATTACTTTAAAAATACAAAATGCATTTACAATACACTTAAAATACAATACACTAATAGTACATTTTCTAATACCACACTTTAGCACATTACTTTAAAAATACAAATACACTTAAAATACACTTAAATACAATACACTAATAGTATATTTTCTAATACCACACGTTAGCACATTTCTTTTAAAATACAAATACATTTAAAATACACTTTAAATACAATACACTTATAGTGTATTTTTTAATACCACACTTAAGCACATTACTTTAAAACTACAAATACACTTAAAATACACTTAAATACAATACACTAATAGTATATTTTCTAATACCACACTTTAGCACATTACTTTAAAAATACCAATACATTTAAAATACACTTAAATACAATACACTAATAGTATATTTTCTAATACCACACTTTAGCACATTACTTTAAAAATACCAATACATTTAAAATACACTTAAAATACAATACACTAATAGTATATTTTCTAAAACTATATTTAAGTACATTACTTTAAAAATATAAATGTATTTAAAATGTGATTGAAATACACTCAACTATAAGTATATTTTTAAAAACATATTCAAGTACTGTACTTAAAAAATATAGTGTACTTAAAATATACTTATCGAAAATTAAATATATTTAATACACTTAAGTACAACATTTTTTGACCTGGGAGACAGACATACGTTTCCAATGTTTCATGTTTAAAATGTGTAAATTAAATGCAGGATATGGAATTACACAAAAAGTGTAAAAAATTTGGATTTTATTCACTATAATCCATCACACTGTGACAGCTTTGAAATGCATGTTTTTCTGTACTCAGGGTAGCTTTTTAAAATGTTTTAAAATATTCGTTACTTCAATATTTATCCACAACAAGTTTCTTTATTGGGACATTTATAGCTATTTTACAGCTATTTTGCATTGTCTTTAAGGCATAATTTCACTGGTACATAAAAGGCACGGATTACTGTGGCAGAGAGACAGGTTGGTGAGGGGATCTGATTACCACTCTCTGTGGCAGAGAGACAGGTTGGTGAGGGGATCTGATTACCACTCTCTGTGGCAGAGAGACAGCTTGGATCTATGTAGGCTCTAAAATAAAATAATAAATAAATAAATAAATAAAGAAAGAAAGAAAGAAAGAAAGAAAGAAAGACCTTAGGCCTAGGTCACAACAGAAAATTCCCTGTTCAAAATCCCTCTCAGAGTCCGTGACTCCTGCGAGCAAAAGTGGAGGCTTCACAGGCGCCTGTCAATTGAACAGTCCACTGAAAAAGGACAATTCCAGCAGGGATGAAACAGGTCCAACAGGATACTCCAGCATGAACAAAATATGTCCAGAGAAAGTGTTGAAGTAGAGACAGCGCTTGGTCATATTGCCGGGACATTTGGGCCAACATTTTTTTTATGAGAGGACTCCAACGGTACTACCAGATTTCAAATTGAGCGTATGGTTCAAAAGTTGCAGGCAAAAATGTAGCTAAAATTTTGACCTGTTGGTGGCGCTAGAAGAGTTTGAGCTAGAGACCTCTTGTGGTAGGTCATGACATAGACCAGAACATGTGTGAGAATTTTCAGAAGATTCTGAGAAGGGGTTCCCAAGATATGACCTCACTTCCAGATTGGCGACTTTTAGGCCGTTTTTGATTGGCTCTCACGGCCAAACGAAAACATTTGTGCAAAATCCACTCAATAACCTTTGTTTATCTTGGTCCAAAGATCATGTGTACCAACTTACAGGAATCTTAAACAAAATTTGAGCAATTTATTGATTTTCACAAAATCCAAAATGTCGGAAAAACTATGCAGGCGGAAAATGATTGCAGCTTAAAAGTCAAAAGCAGAAATGTACCTGCAACTTTGGCCTGCTGGTGGCGCTAGAGCGTTGGTGCTGGGGACCTATTAATTCTTGTGGGGAATGTTGAGAGGGTCTAGAACCCAGGTGCCGATTTTCATACGGTTCTGTGGGCTGCCATAGACTTACTAAGGAGAAGAAAAAAACTACTAACACTATAAGCTTCGCTGCTTGGCCCTTAATAATAATGTTCTCACATGGAAATACAGGACATACAAATACTAAAATGGACATAAACAAATAAATGACAGACAAAACTGGGGGTCGGGGACTCGGGACCCTTAAAGTGTTTATGAAACGAAAACAAAGTAAAGGAATTTGACCATTTCCAGGACAGATTCTGAAAGTTCTAAGCCTTGTGAATAAAATGGGATCTGTCTGGGTGATATTTTGTCCTAAAAGTCATGTTAAAACGTTCCCAAAAAGTGTTTTTTTGGTGACATGCAAATTTTATGCAAATGATATGCGTGACATAGAAGGGGTGAGTTCACCTCATTCCACCTTGTTCAGATCAATGGCGGCTAGTACCAAAACAAAGCGCAGTGTCAAGCAGTGTGTTGCTGGAGGGCCAAACGGTGCCAGCTGCAAAAATGGCTACTTGACAGAAGGAATATCTGTGCACAAGTTCCCTTCTGTGAAGAATGATGGAACTCTGGCCGACAAGGAGAAGGCTAAATCAAGCTAGGGCTCTGTGGATCCAATGCGTGGTTTTGAAGCAAGCTCGTGGTCACTGTTGTGCTCGGCACATTTCCACCCCTTGTGCTTCACCACAAATGTGGAGGTCGCGGGCATGGTTGGACTGAAGAGAATGCTATTGCCTCAAGCAGTTCCAACAATTTACATCGCCGGCTTGCAGACTGAAACTGCCCCTGTAACTGCTCGGGCACGAAGACAGGTGAGTGCACTGCTTTGCTTTAGGCTACTCGTTTTACCTTGTCCATCTGCTTTGTATGTTGTTTTCAGGAAAGGGTAATGCACATTACATGCCAAACCGATGCGAATGCTCTCGGAATATGCACTTTTTGTTGATTGCCATTCAACTGGTCAATAAATTGGTTTTGGGAGGATATCCGCACATCAGCGTGGTGCTCTCAGTCGAGGACAGCCAACTCACAGATTGGGCTACTCAGGGCTTTTTCTGAACTGGGAAATAGGGGCGCTCCACCCTCATACCTCCGTGGGTGCACCCTCATACTTTTATTTTTATATATATATATATATATATATATATATATTTGAGCGCCCCTAATAAATTTCTCATTCATGGGGGGAACACCCCCCTTCACCCCCTGTAACCTGCCATGATGCTCCCTCATGCCAAAAAATCCTAGAAAAAGTCCTGCTACTGCTTAGCGAATAAACGGAGATGCACATAGCGTAGGCCTACTTTGAAGCGTTGATTGTTTGTTTTTAGTATTGTGGTGCACGTGTGGCTGACGTTTGGACACACCTCGTCCTCAGAGTCCGGCTGAGGGACACGCATTTCAATCACACTATATCGCGCAATAGAATCAAAATGCCCCCCATTTGTCAACAAATACACACGCCATGTCATCTGTGGGTCATGGCAAAGCGCCCTTAGCAACCGTAACCATAAACAAAACTAACTGTCAGGCTATGTCAACAATCGTCACTTCGCCTGTCAGACATGTCACTTTCTGCAGATGTATCAGTGCCTCTGAAATAGATTTCTGCTGCTGTTTTTTTTTCTCATGAGGTTGGATGTGTGGTTTTTCGACACGCTGATGTTTGTATCAGAATTTTGGTTCCTTTATAAGATGTGGGTCCATCAAATGTGGGTTGTTTTCTCAGATCGCCATACTAGCAAACCAGGGACTCTCCTCTATGATGTCACAGCCCAGCTCATTAGTCACACCAAATTTCACAGAATTCACACTTTGAGTTGCCATTTTCACAAGTTCCTCCAGGATGATTGGGTTCAAAGTCTCATCGATGCTATCAGAAAAAATAAGGCTTTAATGGGAATGACCGTTTGTTTTCGTTTCATAAACACTTTAAGGGGGTCAGAGAAGTACTGCTGGGCAGTCACAGACAGAAAGGTAATTTGCATAAGAACAAAAAATCCATAGGTTACAGCTCACATAATTTCACAAATTGGTTAGTAAAAGTATTCACTCGCATGTTTTTTTTCCTGTGAATTTCTAGTAATACATATTAGCAGACAAAGTATTAATGGAAAATCTAGCAATATCAATGAAAAAAATGCCTAAGAAAATGGGGAGAGGTTTACGAAAACATTCTTAGGTCTAAAAGCGGGTCCCCACATAAAAAGTTTGGGAACCGCTGAGGTACAGTAGGCTAACTGAACACACTAATAAAAAGCATGTGATAAAAAGAGCATATGGAGCTTTAGCATCCTCAGGGAGAGAGAGAGTGTGTGTGTGTGTGTGTGTGTGTGTGTGTGTGTGTGTGTGTGTGTGTGTGTGCCAGTGCGTGTGGCTTCCTCAGGGTATGCTTTCCTCAGATCATCGTGATAAAATTGCCCTCAACCCTCAATTCTATACGTGTTCAAGTGTGTGTGGGTGTGTGTGTGTGTGTGTGTGTGTGTGTGTGTGTGTGTGTGTGTGTGTGTGTGTGTGTGTGGGTGTGTGTGTGTCGTTGAGAGCATAGGGAGGCGTTCATAATTCAGACGACATATGTTTCCTCACACAGATCCAGGCACATTGCCCATCCAGACCATAACGTCCATCAATATGCATTAACTCCCAGACAGATGTGTGTGTGTGTGTGTGTGTGTGTGTGTGTGTGTGTGTGTGTGTGTGTGTGTGTGTGTGTGTGTGTGTGTGTGTGTGTGTGTGTGTGCTAGTTTTAGAAATCCGAGCACTTAGTACAGTAAGTCGAGACTTGATTATGGTTGCTGAGTTACATATCATTGCATTACGTACATAGCATTGACATTCAAATCTCTGTTGGCCATGATTCATTTTGTGAAAAAAAGGTTCAACTGATTTTAAATCTGAGTAGTTTTCTGGAAGGAAGGGATGTTGTTTGAGCGAAGGTCAGGCGGATGTCAGCCGCCGTAGGCCTACACACTCCATTGGAACGCAATGGTGTGTGTGTGTGTGTGTGTGTGTGTGTGTGTGTGTGTGTGTGTGTGTGTGTGTGTGTGTGTGTGTGTGTGTGTGTGTGTGTGTGTGTGTGTGTGTGTGTGTTAGCACCCATTTTCAAAGTCTTTATCATTCCGGGTGTTTATAGCCTCCCATACCTAGCAGAGAAGACTTGTTTCAGTTTAGTTTGAACTCTGCCTCATGCGATATAAGTGATATTCTATATGAGTGATTCATGTTCATGAGTAATGTGTTCACCTGACAGACTGCTGAGAGGCTACATTGAAATGCCTGGTGACATTTACTGTATGTGGACCATGATGATAGTGTTGTGTTGATAACTACTAAAGTCCATCTGCACTTACTGTGCGTGTGTGTGTGTGTGTGTGTGTGTGTGTGTGTGTGTGTGTGTGTGTGTGTGTGTGTGTGTGTGTGTGTGTGTGTGTGTGTGTGTGTGTGTGTGTGTGTGTGTGTTAGTACTCATTTTCAAAGTCTCTATCATTCTTTTTACAGCCATACCTGACAGAGAAGGTTTGTTTCAGCTTGAACTCTGCCTCATGCAATCACTCTATAAGTGATATTCTATAGTGAGTCATGTTCAGGAGTAATGTGTTTACCTGATAGGCTGCTGAGAGGCTACATTGAAATGCCTGGTGACATTTAACACACACACACACACACACACACACACACACACACACACACACACACACACACACACACACACACACACACACACACACACACACACACACACTGTAGACACACTTCATAGCTTCAACACACTTCAACTCCAACACTAAATTGCTTTACACACATTCAAAGCAATTATTCAGACATCTAAACTGCCCTCTCAGCTATACCTGGCCCCCATCCAAGGCCATTACACAGCAGAAGCAGCCCTGATGTCCTGTCCAAAGAGAGACACCTCAGATGAGACACCTCAGGTGAGACCTGATGTCCTGTCCAAGGGGAGACACCTCAGGTGAGACCTGTTGCCCTGTCCAAGGACAGACAATTCCGGTGAGACAAGGGCAGTACGGCCATGCTGTTCCTCCTCCTGAAAATCCCTGGCCCAAGACCATTACATGCGGCCTCAATGGCTCCAACACACATGAATGCACTCACTCACTCACTCACTCACTCACTCACTCACTCACTCACTCACTCACTCACTCACTCACTCACTCACTCACACTGTCTGAATGGGTGTGCTGCCAGCGCTCTTAATAGGTGTATCCGTCCCTGCCTGACTGTCCGTCTGGGCTTTTAACTCGATTGCCTTTCTTTCTTTCCGAGCTTTGTAAGTTACTTTCCACCAAACGAGCCTTCTGTTCAAGGGATTGTTTCCTCCCAGAGCCAACACAAAGCCGCTGGAAGCTGCAGGTGAATTTAACAGATGGCACCGCTTCAGGCGTGATTTAGCTCCCGATGTTGGCACTCTTGTAGCAGCTGGCACTGCTAACGCTAATGCCGTTCCTGTTGCCGGCCCTATTTGCATGCTAATGCCATTATTTGCTTGTCTTCTGTATTTAACACTATAGTTATGTGTAATGCCAATTTCTATTGCTGCAGGCGATGTAGTCTGGCAATAGCATCTCACCCTGCACCACACCAGCCGCCGTTGGACACTCAGTCCTCCGTTAACTGTGATGCTGGAGCTGTTTGAATGCTAATGCTGTTATTTGGGCCACTCTCTGATGAACAGTATTGTAGCTTATAATGCAGATTACTGCTGCTGTTGTTGCTGTATGATAGTCATGATAATGGTTCGCTCCTTCTCACAAAGAGCCAGCTTGAATACTCTTCACCAGTCAATAGCCGGAGTCTCATGCCATATCAGAGCGGTGCTTAACAAGCCAGGCCACGCCCTTCTAGTGACGCAACGCCTTCGGCATTACTTCTAGTCAGGCTAAAGCTAGATTTATGCTTAGGACGCATAGAATCTGCGTCCGTCCGTTTTCTGTCTATGCGAGTCCACGCCCCCCTCTCAGAGGCTCTGCGCCCGTCGTCGAGCGCCTCGAAAAAATTCTAACTATCCGTCGGACGGACGCAGAGTACGCAGACAAAAAGGCACTATGATTGGTCGTCTCGCTACTTCCTTGTTCTGTTCTTGTGGCAGCGCAATGCCAGTAGTTTGCGAGAGCAGAGCTGTATTCTGCCAAAAACGTTATTAATGCCTTGTGTGTAAATGTGTGTAAATACACGAAGCTACAAGCCAAGTAACAAACAATGCATCAGTTGAACACTCGTGGCACAATGCCTGTGGTTTTACTACCGTTCCTCCACCGAATGTAAACACACATCGGCAGAATCAACTGTCTTTACATGCTTGCATTTTCTGCTCGTGAAAACAGACTGGGTATGTCAAATAATGATACCAGTGCATTGCCTTTGCAATTTGTGTGAAAATACCTAGCTAACCGCGATAGAAAGCAACATTGCTTAATAATGACCGCAGTACTTACAATGTAGTGAAAGTAGCCTAATCGCGCAATTTCAAATGTGGCTCGCGACGAGACCTCGGACCTCGCAGAACTCGCAGATGCATGAATACAATGTTGGTTCGTGGCCACTCCCACGCGAGTTTTGACGAGCGCAGTTGCAGAAGTCTAATCTGACCTTAAGAGCAATGTAAATATCGTTTCTGATCTCCAGTAAAATCGGGAACTCAGACCCACTTTGATGGAAACCAGTCAACCAGTAGCAAACCTATGGAGTCGGGTCAACCATGCCATTTGGGAAATGTTAATTATTATGCTCTTGGTCAGACCAAGTGTCGATATGAAAGATATGAAAGTCGATAACAATCAGGCTAGCGCTTAACTGACAGTGCTTAAGTGAGCCACCAGCCCAGAGCCACAAGCCCCTTGCTATGAGAGCTGATTTGGTCTCACCACTGTCTCGGACACTGTTCTTGCCAAATTAAGCTCTTTGGAGTCGGTCATAATTTTGTTTAGAACACTGACCATCATAGACTCTAAAGTGGAGTTTGAATTGCAATAACATTCAAGTTTGTCTTCACATGCATGGTACATAGGCACTGACAACTAATCACACGTCATTGTATAGTATAGGCACTGACAACTCATCACTCATCGTATGCGTACGTGCGCGCGTGCATGTGTTACAGAGCGAGAATGTGTCTCTTGCCAACCTATTTGGCTGACAGCAGACAGAATAGAAATGAAAAGAATTAAGTGAGATGTGTACGTACCTTTGGGAACATTCAAAATGAATCAAATCGCTCACGGCTGATAAAAGCAGAGGGGAATACAAGAGTTTTACTCTAGGATGCAGTATGTGAATGAGACAGAGAGAGAGAGAGGGGAAGAGAGAGAGGGAGAGAGAGAAAGAGAGAGTCAGTCTTAAAAATAGCATCTGAGTCACAGACAACCTCAAAGCTGGCAGAACCGCAGCTCACCTGTAGCCGATGGTGGTGCACACACACACACAGACACACACAGACACACACACACACACACACACACACACACACACACACACACACACACACACACACACACACACGTAAGCTTTGCATCTGCTGATATGACTGCTCACCTGTGTAGACAGTGTGGTGTTGGCACAGTGTGGTGTTGCTCGCTCTCTCTCTCTCTCTCTCTCTCTCTCTCTCTCTCTCTCTCTCTCTCTCTCTCTCTCTCTCTCTCTCTCTCGGCTTTGATGATCCGGCCCTAAATTCCCTCCTGCAAAGACTTGCACAGTCAATCTAACATTCATGACATACAAAGTCATTTTGAAGTTCACTCCCTCAGTAGCAATATCCAAAAACCTATTGCGTCATTACGTTATCTCTAAAACCTATTCCGTCGTTAAACTAAAAAGGCTATTGCATCATCACTCTAAAAATGGATCTCGTGTTGCCACAGCACCATCATCATGCCTCAGAAATGATGCCTCCACCTTCTAAGGTTGCTAAAGGCATACAGTTCTGTGGTCCTCTGTCCGTCCATGTGCCAATCTCAAACTATGGGCCAGGCGCACTGGCGGGCCACAAAGATAGTCCAAGTGGGCCTTGAAATCATTTTCTAAAAACCTAAATAATGTTGTGTGTGTGGCTGCTGTCTAATTTCTTTTCTTTTTTTTTCTTTTTTTGTTTATTGATTCCCGAGGAGCGCCCTGGACATTTGTGAACATTTCAAGTGGACCCCAAGTTAGAAAGGGTTGGCTCCCAAATAGACTCAAAAACCGTTTGGAAGAACAGGAAAAGGGTAACTCAATTATTTACCTCAAGGGGAGGGGTAAAATTAGCTTGTTTCCAGAAATGGTATGGTATCACTTGCTAACGCCTTATGTTCCTTCCAGGGTGTTGTGTTCCTCCAATACCAACGGTTTAGCCTTTCACACAAGGTGATCCCAATCCAAACGGTTCTCTGTCATTGTCCCTCAATGGTGCGGTGGTATAAGCTACCAATTAAGAGCAGGGTCATCTTTCTCAACCTTCAAGAAGCTAGTGAAGACTCATCTCTTCCGAGAGAACTTCCCTGCATAACCTGACTAACTGCACTCACCTCTAATCATGGGTACTTACCTGCACTACATTTCATAGGTCCTCCACTATTTTCTGATCTCTATCTGTTCTACATTACTTGTATACTGCCCTACTCTGTACTGACCCCTCACTCTGTACTTGCTTGAATGTCTTTTTAAGTAACTTTGGTCAAAAGCGCTACATTTAATGTAATGTACAAGTTTTACCGCCATTATATTTTGTGTTGGTACAGCAGAAACCTGGGAATGAGTTATGAGTGTGTGATGTTGGATTGTAGGCCAATAGTGTGTCCAAACCATTTTCCGTACATGCAGGAGCCATTAAACCTGAAACACATATTGTAATATAAATTAAGAATATAGTAGATCACACAAACAAACCCATTCAGGCACAGGAAATTGCATAGTTTATAATGTGGCACAAAATCACACTATTCCCACAAACATGAAGAAATGTGATGCGGGCACATACCGGGAACAAAATTAAGAAAAAGAGAAAGAAATAGAAAAGAATCCAATTCATTCTTCTTCCTCTCTCTTTCCCTCGTTCTTCCATTCCCTCTGTCTCCATGGGGAACTTGTTTGGCAAATCCACCATCACACACACACACACACACACACACACACACACACACACACACACACACACACACACACACACACACACACACACACACACACACACACACACACACACACACACACACACAAGCAGTGGAATTATGCATAGCAACCACAGACAGACAGACAGACAGACAGACAGACAGACAGACAGACAGACACACACACACACACACACACACACACACACACACACACACACACACACACACACACACACACACACACACACTGGAATCTGATGTTTAGTAACCACCTGTGAAAATGTGTGCGTGTGTGTGTGTGTGTGTGTGTGTGTGTGTGTGTGTGTGTGTGTGTGTGTGCGTGTGTGTGTGTGTGTGTGTGGTCGTGCGTGCGTGGTTGCTATGCATGCTTCCGCTACTGGTGTGCTCAGGGGTTTTGGAGCGGCAAAGTGGACCCCAAATCTGCCAGGCTCATTCCTGCCCGCATGTCTCACACACCAATCTCTCTCTCTCTCTCTCTCTCTCTCTCTCTCTCTCTCTCTCTCTCTCTCTCTCTCTCTCTCTCTCTCTCTCGCTCTCTCTCTCTCTCTCTCTCTCTCTCTCGCTCTCACACACACACACCTGAATATAAGCATGGTGAAAATAGGTCCTCCTTTCCTTCTGCATGATGATTGGAGCTGCTGAGGAGAGGAGATGAGAGGAGAGGAGGGAAGAAGAGGAGAGGAGATGAGGGAAGAAGAGGAGAGGAGAGGAGGGGAGAGGAGAAGAGGAGAAGAGAAGTAGCTTTCAAAGTAAAAGTTTTATTTTCTCACACACATACACACACACCATACATACAGTGCCTTCAAAAAGTCTATACACCCCTCCTCAAATATCAGGTTTTTGTGATGTAAAAAAATATGACAGAAAGATAAATAAATTCACAGCTTTTTCCACCTTCAATCTAAACTATTAACCTGTACAATGCAATTGAGAAACAAGCATAAAGCTTTAAATGGAAACAATAGAAAATAAAAAACTTCAATTAACATGGTTGCATAAATATACACACCCTTAAATTAATACTTAGTTGCAGCACCTTTGGCTTGTCTGGGCCATTCCAAAACCTCAATATTATTCTGGTAAAGCCATTCTTTTGTAGATTTGGGCGTGTGCTTAGAGAAATCGTCGTTCTGAAAGATTAGTTCCTCTGCATCTTCACCTTTCTACCAGGGGGGCCGAAGATTTTGTGCCACTACCACGGCCCCTGTGGAAATGTTCATAATTCCCTCCTCCCTAATGAAGGCCCCAGTTACAGCTGAAGAAAAACAGCACAAAAGAACAATGCTGCCACCACCATACTTTACGTTAGGTATGGTGTTATTGCGGTGATGTTTTGTGCTAAAAAAACCTTTTGGAATTATGTCCAAAATGTTCAACCTCGGTTTCACCTGACCATAACACATCTTCCCACATGCATTTGGGAGATTACAGAAGTAGTTTTTGCTAAATTTACCTCACAAAGATTGAACTTTTTGGTCATAATTCAAAAGGGTATGTTTGGCGCAAAACATCACTGCAATAACACCATACCTAACGTAAAGTATGGTGGTGGCAGCATTGTTCTTTTGTGCTATTTTTCTTCAGCTGTAACTGGGGCCTTTGTATAATAATTAGGCCTATACAAATATGCATGGCCTGGAATGCTTAAATCCAATAGGTTTTCATGTTCAGATAGATTGCTGTTGGAAAATATGCATAAAAAAGATATGGTCAAAAACATGTTTGCCTAATAATTCTGCACACAGTGTACATACTGGGCCAAGGGACTCAGTGAGCTAGTGCATCTTACCATTACACCGGGGGACACGGGTTCAATTCTGGCCTGAGGTCATTTCCAGATTCTTCCCCATCTCTCATTTCCTGTCACGATCTTCAACTGTCCTATCTCAATGAAGGCTAAAAATCCCAAAAATATAATAAATATATTCATATACACGTAACATAATGTCCTGCAGCTCAAAGAAACAGCAGCCTTACTAGCCTACCCAGCGTTTGACTGCGGCAGCCAATGAAAGTCAAGTGAAATCCCATTGGGAAACTCCAACTCCCATTGTCATTGTGACACAGCACTCCACAGCACGTGAACACTGCACACAACAAAATTGCATTTATGCCTCACCCGTGCAAGGGGGAAGCCCTCAATGGCGTCCCTAGGGAGCAGTGCAGTGGGATGGTATGCTCAGGGTACCTCAGTCATGGAGGAGGATGGGGGAGAGCACTGGTTGATTACTCCCCCCACCAACCTGGCGGGTCGGGAGTCGAACCGGCAACGTTTGGGCTACAAGTCTGACCTCCTAACCGCTTACCCATGACTGCCAATGACATTGAGCCGTTGTGACAGGTCTGATCGCCCGTGGTGAGGCAAGGGTTAATTCGGGGGTTAATTTATCACCCTGGAGCAGCGAACATGTGAAATGGATAAGTGGACACACACACAATTTACACACAAGAACACACATAACACACAAAATACACACAAACACGTACATGAACTCTCTCTCACTCTCACGCACACGCACACACACACACGTGAAGTGGATAATCATCTGCCGAGAAGGAGATTATAGCAGCCGATCAAAGCCCAATGCAGAGGAAGCAGCACCAGAGGTGAGAGGGAAATTGTGTGTGTGTGTGTGTGTGCGCGCGTATGTATGTATGTGTGTGTGTGTGTGTGTGTGTGTGTGTGTGTGTGTGTGTGTGTGTGTGTGACCAACTTAGATGTATGGCAGGAATATAGAATCTGTTGTTAACTTTGTAATATGTTGTTGAAGATGCAGTACAGCCCAGTTGTTTAGCTGTGTGTGTGTGTGTGTGTGTGTGTGTGTGTGTGTGTGTGTGTGTGTGTGTGTGTCCGTCCGTCCGTCCGAGCCTGCGCCTTATGGTCTTATGAGTGTTTCCTGTGCTGTGGAGACACCGGAGTTAGAGACATACCAAGCATACTTAAACACACACACACACAAACACACACACACAACCACTAAAGCCCATCTGCACTTGTGTTGTATCAACACAACACTATCATCATGCGCCACATAAATGTCACCAGGCATTTCAATGTACCCTCTCAGCAGCCTATCAGGTAAACACATTACTCATGAACATGACTCACTATAGAATATCACTTATAGAGTGATTGCATGAGGCAGAGTTCAAACTGAAACAGGTCTTCTATGGGAGGCTATAAACACTTATAAAGAGTTTGAAAATGGGTACCAACACACACACACACACACACACACACACACACACACACACACACACACACACACACACACACACACACACACACACACACACTTTTCATTTTCCAATGAACCGGCGCCGTGGATGACAACTTAAATGTGCCTTGCCTAAAACAACATACCTTCCTTCCAAAAAAAGGTACTCAGAGTTAAACCAGTTCAACCTTTTTATTTTACGAAATGACTCTTGGCCAGCACACAGTATATTTGAATGTCAAAGCTATATACACTCTATGCAACCATAATCAAGTCTCGATTTACTAAGTGCTCAGATGTCTAAAAACTGGCGCACGCACGCACACACACACAAACACAGCTGTCTGGGAGGAGTTATAAAGCAAATTGATGCATGGATCTGTGTGAGGAAACATGTGTTTTGTGAATTATTACGCTTCCCTATGCGCTTCAAGAAACATACACACACACACACACTGCTACTGTTTGGTGAAAACACAACCATTCCATTCTGAGACAGAAATACAAGTTTAGACATATTTCATTTTTTCCCAACTTTTGGAAAAAGGGCTGTGTGTGTGTGTGTGTGTGTGTGTGTGTTTGCACCTAATAATATAGCGGTTGCTTTTGGCTCTGTTTTCCAGAGGACTGTGTTCATCATTTGGTTCATGACACAGCTACTTCATTATGAGGCTCTGAATAGATGAGCAGCTTTGGTTTTAGTTTAATGAAATGACAGTGAGGCAGCAGCAGCAGCAGCAACACAAACAAACCAACACAGCTTAAATTGGAGGACGACAAGCTCAGACAGTGTCCTCTCCTCTCAATTTCTCATCTCCTTTTTGCCCTCAATCCTCCCTTTCTCGCCACAGCCCTCCTCCTCCACTCCTCTCTTCTCTACACCACCCCCCCCCCCTCTTCTGACGGCTATGCCTCAGGATGGGACAGACCTTTCATACGTCCCTGCCCATTGTTTATAATTACTTCTGAAATGGACTCTGTTGCTGTTTTATCATTCCAAAAACCTGCCACTTAAATTAATGCCACATGCTACCCAGCTGCACACTGTGGAGTTCAGTGAATAAACAGAAACACGAAAACAAATTAGATAGTTGAGGGTTTATCAGATGAGCCTGTCTGCTCCTCTCAGCTGAAATTACGTTTTGAGAGAGACCTGAGGGGCTCAATACCATTGTGTGTGTGTGTGTGTGTGTGTGCACGTTTGTGAGTTTGAGTGTGTGGCCATGTTTTCACCCAACAATAGCAGAATCTTTGTGTGTATGAGCACAGGTTTGTGTATGTGGCCATATTTTCAACCAACAATAGCAGAATCTGTTTGTGTTTGAGTGTGTGTGTGTCTGTGTGTATTACGCAGTGACGCAGGAGGAAAGCCGGGTTAGGCCTGATGGAACAGCATCTGGCTGCATGAGGGTGTGCGTCATGGCTCAAGTTCAATGTGAGTGGCTGAAGTGGCATGTCAGTAAAGATGATGGACACATTGATTATCCAATCAAGGATGTTTGATAAGGAGCCCCATTCCAAAACCCTTCGGTAAGACAAAGGTGTGTGTGTGTGTGTGAGAGAGAGAGAGGCCTATCAACAGGAACACATGACCGTTGAAATGACCATTGCGTTTCGGGACATCCTAATGCAAACAGAATTGCATCCCGTTACAAATCACTGTAGTGTGTTATTGTACAGCATGTGTTGTGCTAGTCACATGTTTGTGAATGTTATCGTAAAACCCCTGCTAATCGCAGCCAACCTAACCTCTCCATTCATCCAGGTTGTCCCTGTGCCATCAGCAATAGCACTGTGGCCACCACTACAGCAGAGTGGAGCTTACTAGTGCCTATTGTGTGGATAATGCATTTTGCTTATTGTGATTAATGTGCAGAAATGCATTCATGAATGAGCTCTTCACACTGATATGTAGATACTTGTCTAAGATTAAATGCAAGTGCTATGCAACAATGTGAGGAAATTATAGGGTGAACTATGGTAAATTGGGACACTTTTGGTAGATCGCAAAAAAACCCCACTTTAAGTTTAAAATACACCAACATTTAGTAATTGTACGTCTTCATATGGGTCTTGGGTACATTTCCATGTAGGAATTAGTTTTTGAAGTATGATATTTTATAATATATTAACATTTAAAGATAGTGAGACACCATGCTTTGTATGAGAAAATGCTATGGCAATTTGGGACACCCTTTAATGTAAAATGGGACAGTCTGTTTGATTATCATTATTTTTGCACAAACTGAAGAATAATATCGTTTTTCTCTTGTTAACAGTAGACTAGGATCTTAACTATTTAAAAAATGATATAACATCCCTGAAACATTTCCATTTCAAGAGAATATTGAAGGAGTATGGCATGTGTGACTGTGGCCATGGCCATTAGCATGTGGGATGCATATTACAATACAGGCCTATGGCGTGCTAATATGTTATGCTAACAGCTAACAGAAGCCCATTCTGTTGCTATGAGAAAACTGTCCCATTTTAGCTTAAAATATTGTCCCAAATTAGCTCACTCCACTATACTTACTAAAAGTATGTCTCCTTAATAAAGTAAAGACAAATGTGTAAATGTTTTGATATTGAGTTAAACCTTTAGTAAAACAACATATATTTCAATCATATTTTGTACCATATAATCACTAATTCAGCCATAATATCCTTATGATCTGATAGCATAATCGACATGTCAGCTAGCTAAACTGACAAGTGTTGGATCCACTGTCACTTCAAACCTTTGCTCATTTCTTTTATGATACTTAACACCAAATAAAATTATTGTCCCTTATACATGACAGTTGCAGTAACAATATTACATCCCATTTTGTGATTGGCTGCTAATATTTAGAAAGAAAACAACCCAAAACCTTATTTGTCCCAATTTGGCTGATGTCCCAAATTACCTTAGTTCACCCTACAACCTCGCCAGTGTGACCGCCACAGGCCCAGTCACTGTCACCCCTACAGGCACGTGAGGTACAGGCAGAAGAGAGGTGAAGGGAGGGTCAGTGGGTAGGCTATAAGCAGGGGGGGGGGGGGGGTTGTGTCTGAATAATAAGAATAACCTTCAAGAAGAAGGCATATAGGGGGCCTTTCAACAAATTGCTGATTGTCGTCTGCTATAAATGTTTTGTCGCTGTAACAACAGGATGCTTTTGGAGACAGCACAATTAATAACAGGGAGGGCTGCTTGGAGAGAAGAGGAGAGGAGGACATAGGAAGGGAAAGGTGAGGAGATGCCATGCCACAGCAGGTGCCATCAACTCCAACTTTAGATGGAACCCTGATGTTACCAATTCCAGATTGGCACCACTGATGACAACTTAAAAAATCGAAACCATCAATGACATGTTGGAAGCAATCGGACATGTGACTTCTGCAACATAAAAAAACTCACAAAATGGCAAGTATGTGTGTGACAAAATGGCAGTTTGTGTGTGTGTGTCTACACATGGGGATGTGCTTCTTATTGATGCCATCATCATATACATTTATTCAAAAACATGAACCACATCTCTCTCTCAGAAATCACACGGTGAGATCCGATGGCTTATCTTCCTAGCGACCGTGTGATATGGCCGTGCACACAGGAAGCCGAGCCACCCTTAACCACAGTAGGCTAATCAGTTGCTACTCAGATCGGAATCTCCATCATCAGTCAGTTGTGGACACGGCTGGGTGTAGCCCTGCAAAGATTCTTTTTATCCTCCAAAGTTATCGCTCAATAGCTCCTGTCATTACGGGTGTCTTTCCTCTTTTCACACGTTGGTTACGATCGGAGGAGGCCTTCGACCCGTGGCAGCCTCTTATCTCAAGCTTTAAAAAAAAAAAAATCTCCCCTGAAGTGCAGAGTGAAACAGGCCTCAACCTCCTCTGCTCCACTATCTCACTTCTCTGCTGTGCTTAAGGATTAAAACGCTGCTTTTTACAGATCGTTCTATGCATATTAAATGCACACAATAAATTAGCAATAAAAGAGCTCTTAAGATTGCTGTTACTCATGTATGCCGTTTAAAATGAGCTGCCGTGTAGAGTGGTGGGCTGATCTGAGGAGAGATCTGAAGTTTAATGAGCATAGCCTACTCCAGAACAGAATTCTCACCAGTGGTGAAAACAGCATTTTCAAAGAGACAGAGTGTAGATCTCGTGTTTTTTATTTTATTTATTTTTTTAAGTATTTTTTGGGAGGTTTGCTTTATACGCCTTTATTGGTGTTTATCAGACAGGATAGTATAAAGCAGAGACAGGAAGCGAGTTGGGAGAGAGAAACAGGGAATCAAACCCAGGTCAGTCGAGTAGTTAACGAGTGCCCTACCGTTAGCGCCACGGTAGGGCCATATCTCATGGTTTTAAACATTGTTTAAGTAGTTTATTTCCAGAATTCATGCTGCTTTTTCACATACGTTACTTGGGTAACATTTTAGAACAACTAGGCCTATCTATTCACAGCTTTATAAACACTTTATTTACATTTAATAATAATCAACATTTAACAAAGCATTTACAACTGTTTGTAAATGACTAATAACCAAACTACAACTGCACAGTGGAGTAGGAATCAATATCTACTGTGTAAGTTTTATGTGGTTTCATGCCTTCTAGTCCTTGGAGGAGAAACTTACGGGACCGATGCAACTACGCTGTGTCTGCTGTGCTAACATAGTTTTTCTTGCCCATTTATAAACATCTGTAAACATTTTGTTGATAATGATTTAATTAATTAATTATTTAAATAATTTCCAGAAATTGACATCTTACTGTGCTTTGCTAATACTAGTAAAGATAAGTTTATATTCATGAAAATAAACAATTTGGCAATAGGCAGCATAGTTTCAATGAGCAGCATAGTTGTAGTAGGCCTACATACTCTGGCCACAATTCTACATACTGCACCTTTAAGTGTTTCCGTTAGGCCTAATCTTGAAAATCAGCAACAATTCATGACTTTGATCATATCATACGCCTTCCTAAGACACATAAAAGATCATGTAGTCAGGGCTGGATGGCCAAGGGCCCTTGGCTTTGACCGATTGGGTGGCCAATGGCTGCTGGGGGCCCCTAGGCTGCAGCCATATCTAGCCTGTGCGTCATCAGATAATCTCTATAGAGAAGTTTCACGGGTGGAAGTTGCTCGTTATCGCTAACTAGCTGCAGTACCACCACAGACAAGTGAAAAATGAATGGATTTCAATGGAGCTGCCGACAATAATATATAGATTTTTTTTCTAAGTATATTTTTTGCCCAAAAACTTATTCATATTATTAATATTCAGTTTGAAGCTAGTCCCACACGCACACATTCTTTTTCAAAGCAAAAAAAAATGGTGAAAGTAATTTAATTTTATATTTCATAGAATGTGAAGAAATGTAATGTAAGAAGCAATGTAAAAAAAATAGCTGTATTTACATCCATCTATGGAAACTAAAAAATGTTCTGTACAAACTAACAAATTCTTCCAAATTCAACGGTCAAAAGGTATTGCAGCACAGGTCAATTGCATTACATTCCACAATTCCTCTGCTTTTCTTGGTTTTGTGTCATGAACTGCATTTATACGATAGCCCACACAATTTCTATCATGGGATTAATGGTCTGGGAGTTGTGCAGGGAGCTTTATTAGTTGGATGGTCTTAGTCTGATTTTGCTCGCTTGTTGGTGTGTTTGGGGTCATTGCCTTGTTGAAAAATCCAATTTTAATTTCAATGGCACTCCCTCTTCAGAACAGGGCAACATGACTTCTTCCAGTACCCTGATGTACTCAAACTGATCCATGACCACTGGCATGTGGTAAATCGGACCAACAATGAAGCAAAACCAAGACACGCACATTAATTGTGCACAGTAGCACGATTGCCTGTTGAATACTTGTTGACTGTTGCCAGAAGTTGGTCAAAGCAGTAATCAGAAACCATGGTTGTGCAACTAAATAATAGTTAGGATGTATTCCATGACTGGAAACACCTCTGTTGAATTGCCATGACATTCCAGTGGGAATTACAGTGGGAACCCTGTTAATGAATGGGATTGGATGGAACTATGTGTACCTCACATGCCTCCTGATTGGATGGGATGGACCTTTACTGACCTCTAGTGGCAGCATGATGCAATCACGTTTTGTGTGTGTGTGTGTTCATTCTTTATTATTTACAAAAAGGTCTCTTTTAAAAAAAAACACATTTTTAAAACAATTTCAATTAAAAATATATTTACAAGGCTAATTCATGTATTTCAAACGTGTCTTCCCCCCAGGCAGCATCTGGTGGTACACCAGTGCACACGGGACAGGGGTCACGTTGTCCATGGTGTAGGCCTCACCTGGAGCAGAGAAGAGGAGAGATGTCATGTTAGACAGAAGAGAGGAGAGAAGAGAGGAGAGAGAAGGACATGTCATGTTAGGCAGAAGAGAGGAGAGGAGAGAAATGGAGAGGAATGGAGTGAAGAGGAGAGGAGAGGAGAAATGAGGAGAGGGAAGGAGATGTCATGTTATACAGAAGAGAGGAGAGGAGGGGAGGAGAGGAGAAAAGACAAGAGATACAGATTGACAAGACGCAGAGTAAAGGAGTCAGAACAGGGGTGCATTTCTCGAAACCATACTTGCTAACTATGTTAGCTACTTTGTTGTTTGCAATGCAATTTCCAATTACAACTACCCCAAGTTGCTAACTGGCTTACAACTACCTAACATTGAACGCCAGATTTAAGGTTTTTTTGTTCCTATGCATGTAATGGCAAACCCGAAATGATGCGTTTCTTTTACTTTTTCCCCCCCAATTTCAAAACTAGATGGCCTACTCTAATGAACCTTGTGTGTGATTTTGACCAAATCTAACACTCTCTTTTGTTCTGCGTTTGCAGAGTTGACCGCTTTTAAGAGAATCCTTGCGTGACGTCACTGTTTACACGTTTCACCTTCCAGAAATATGCATCATAACTTATTCAAGAACTGTGCAAGGAAATCTAGTTCCACATCACACCCAGTATCCTACTGCTCACTTCTCTTCTAAGGCTTGTCTTTCAGGGTAGGAATGTCACAGAGCCACACATCTGGTGCCCACATAATCTGGGTATCATGATTGATCATACAGATTGTGGTTGAAATACAGTCAAAAAAGAATATGTTTTCATAAACATTGGATTCTAACAGACATTTTGAGACCAAGTTTTCCAAGGCATATTTATGTTTGGATGTCCACTCATCATAGGAAGTTAGGGAGACGTCAGATGGGGGGTGCTTGGGGGGGTCAAATTTGAAAGGTGACATTGTGTAATAATTGATAATAATGCACATTCAATATCTTCAAACCTTTGTAAAGTAGAGCTTAATGTATTCTTCAGGGTCTAAGTTTTACAATGATATGTATTGTTCCTGGGTTTATTACACCACCTGGATTTTAAAACAATTGCGGAATGAAGATCAAGTTGAAGTTCAAGGTCATTCGGGTCGGTACAGGGTGGCCTTACAGTTAAGAGTTCAAGACCCTCCTCTTAAGTATCCTCATTAAAATAGAAACCAAGTCAAACAAATAACTAAATTTAAGATATGAGTTTCAGTGTTGAGTTTGAAGTGTAAGGAAGTGACATACCCTGGGGCACGATGAACACATGTCCGGGATCGTAGATCACTGGCCTCACACTGCTCATCCTGATGCGCACTGAACCGGTGCAGACGGTGAATATCTGGCAACAACACACACATGTACACGCACAAAGTCAGACAAACCAAAACACACACATACCCAAAGACCTGGGGGGCACTCCAAGAATCAGGCTCAGTAGTAACCCGGGTTAAGTTAACCATGAGGTAGTGGTAAATCGTATAATTAGAAGAGCCCTAATTTTCTTAACCAAGTGACAATGCAGAGAGCTATACGTCATCATCTTCATACTATCAGTAGTCTTCTACACAACCACTTCTACACCATGGATATGCTAAACTCTATGCGAGGACCCCTGCTGTATATATGTATGGCTTATAAGAGGTATAGCAAATAGGAAGATGTTTATGTGCATGGCCACCGTCACAAGGCCACCACTGCTGGTTAAAGATTAGCAGCGGGAAACCACACATACACACGGCTCACGTATGCGCGTGCACAGACATGCACACATGCATGGACGCACTCACACGCGTAGGCCACGTGTAAGAGATAAGGGGGTACATAATGCCTCTAGGCCTACTTCTTAACGAGGCCCTTATGCCCACTCACACACCCTTCAACACACATACAGAACACACACACTTACAGTACACGCACACATACACTTAGCCCATCTCTCATCTCTTCTTCCCCACCCTGTGTGTGTGTGTGTGTGTGTGTGTGTGTGTGTGTGTGTGTGTGTGTGTGTGTGTGTGTGACTCTGTAGGAGCCCAGGACAAGTTTCCCACTGACGTGTGTGTGTGTGTGTGTGTGTACTAACCGTGGTGGGGTGTGGGTCGTGTGGTACTGGTTTCCTCATGTAGGATCCTAGGACCAGTTTGCCGCTGATGTGCGAGCTGCTGAGCTGGTCTATGCGGTGGCCCAGAGCTCTCCGCTCCGATGTGTACCAGCGGAAATGCCCCGCACACAGCTGAGCATCAAGCTCTGCAGGATGGGAAAGAAGTCATTATTGTCATGTGTGTGTGTGTGCGTGCGTGCGTTTTGTGTTTTTCCTTAAATAATGGCAAAAATGGGTGTTGAAACCAGTCAGCTGTCTGCTACGAAACAATAACGAACATAGCCATGTGTATAGCTCAGTTCCTGAGGGTCGTTTTTGTTGGGGAAAAAAAGAAAATGGATTACTATATTGGATGACCTTGGCTATCAATTTCTAAGGACGTCTGTGGAAGATGGGAGTTAGGTACGCCGTTTCTGAATTCTCCAAATGTATCTGTGCTAGCTAATGCTAAAATTACGCATTGGGGTTGTATGTGCCCAAATAGCGATCCAATTCACTCTGAAGCATTTTGATATACGCTAAAAGCTTCATAGAAGGTGAAACGTTTGCCCGCTAGCTTCCGCTTTCATTGAAAACAGCACAATTGAACAACTTTGCACAGTCCGCATGAACATTGGCCATTATCCCTTGACCAGAATCAGATATGATATCTTGCCAAAACTTCCGGAATTTTCCTTTAATACAGACTATGGCTGCAATGCTGGTTGGTCATCTTTGATGCCATGCAGTGGGAAAGAGCAATGCTACAAATTACCATTGTGTGTGTGTGTGCATCCTTACCATTGAGAGTAAATAGAATGGAGGCCAAAATTCTATTTCATTGTTGAAGCCAAGTTGGAGCCAAGGTTGGACCCAAAAAGACCAAAAAATGGCCAAATCCCATTCATTCCTATGAGAGACATAAAACCCTGTATCTCCCTTAAATGCCACTCCAGGGGGATCATTTTTCGCTCAACTAGTAGGTCCCCTTGCTCTCCAACTTACCAGGGTGGTGATTTTTTGTGGTGATGTTTTATTTTAGAGAGATATTAAAAGTTAAATTGACCAATGAGCATCAGAACATGGTTTGATTGACCGTTAGAAGTCTTGTTGTTGTCCAATCAGCACCTGCGTTTGGCGTTGCTAAGGTGGAATGTAAGTTGGAATGTTCCCAAATCTGGCTTCAAAGCGTTGAATGGCAAATAGCGTTGATTTGGCGTCCATTCTATTTACTGTCAATGATCCTTACATATGCAGGAGGTAGCCCAGTGTTGGCAAAGCTACAAGGTGTGTGTGTGTGTGTGCGTTCTTACGTATGCAGGAAGTCACCCAGTGTTGGTGTAACTATGAGGTGTGTGTGTGTGTGTGTGTGTGTGTGTGCTCTTACCTATGCGGGAGGTAGCCCAGTGTTGGCGTATCCATGCTGTGAAGTTTTTGCTGTCCACCGGGTCCAGAGTCAAGAGCTGCAGCTCGGGACCACACACACCCACTGTCAACTGGGTTACGCATGGCGAATGGAGGGAGGACGGCAACGCTACAACACACACACACAGACATGTAGAGGATCACACATAGTTGTAAACACACACCTGCTGGGAACATGTGCACACACACACGTGCGCGCACACACACACACACACACACACACACACACACACACACACACACACACACACACACACACACACACACACACACACACACACACACACACTCTTACTCTGATCTTCTTCCTCGTCATCTTCAAAGCTCCGCAGCTCCACCATAGAGGATGGCCCACTTCGGAATCCAGCACTGTGCAATACAAAGGGTGGAGGTCACCATTCATACTAAGCACATCTTTTATATGAGGTTACATATTACACTTAGATGCCACGTATGACTTACAGTTATAGTACAAGGTACAGGGTATTGGTTACAGTCCCTGGAGCAGGGTGGGGTTAGGTGCCTTGCTCAAGGGCACCTCAGCAATGGAGTCAGATAGGGTGTGTGGGCAAATTTAGACATTTAATGAAACTTTGCACTAATCTTCATTGTCGCTTCATTGGCCCATACTGAATTTTTATGTGGGGGTCTTCATTTGTGTGAGTGTGGATTTCTACAACGACATTTGGAATTTTGGAAATCAAAAGAAGTAAATTCAAATGTATATCGGATATCGAGTCCCAGCCCTATACAGAAAACATCTCTCACCCCCCCCTCCCTGTCTCCCTCTCTCTGCCCCATCCCCTCTCACAGTATTAAAGCTCAAAATGTCCATAAAAAGATATAAAAAAGAAATCATAAAAATATAAGTATATATATAAAATATAAGCAATAAAGCTCTTTTTTTCAATATCAGCCAATCATGAGACAGCATGATCGATAGGAGCATCTCTAAAGAGTATTAAAACAATGTTTTTACATCATTTAAAAAAGGCACCTGTTGGTGTTGTGCAGAGGTGAGTCTTGCTCCTCCAGCTCCAAGTCCATGTCTGCGTCCTTCGGTGGCGTGGCGCTCATGACGGAGGCGTAGCCTGGGGTTGACATGGAGACTGGGGTGGAGGCGGTCGGGTTAACCCCATCCTGCCCGCAGGATGGGGTGAGGGCCGCCACCACGCTGCTCCCCCACTGGCTCTCACCATCCCTGCCGTCCGCCACAAAGCTCTGCAGCGTCCCACTCTCCCTCAACCCATTGGCTGCCCTCCTCCGGCCACCCGCCATCTTTTGATTGGCCGCAGCCCCGGTCCTCTTGCCGGAGTGGGGCTTGGCGGAGTGGTAGATGTCGGCGAAGGCGTCCAGGGAGGCCTTGAGGCCTTTGGGGGAGCGTGTCAGGAAGGGGGTGGTGGCGAGGGGGTTTGGGTGGGACAAGTGGGCGAGGGGGTTCCGGGAGCCATTGAGGGTTTTTTGGGGGGCCGTGCCACCGCGAGCGTCAGCGCTGGTCCTGGCTAATCGGGACTGCAGAGGGACGAGGAGGTTGGCAGAGGGCAGGCCTGGCGTGGCGACACGCGGCCGAGACTGTGGCGGGCGAGAGGGGTGCGGGGTGAGGGTGAAGGAGCGGGGAGAGGGCTCAATGATGATGTCATATTCTGCCTGTGGCTGAGGTTTCTTCTGGCGTCGGTTACCGGGGTTACCAAGTTGCGGCCTCCGCTGGGGAGCAACGGACCGATGAACCTGCTTCGGCTCTGGAGAACACTCTGACACACACACACACACCACAATGTGCACCACTCACTTATTGCAACTTAAAACATATTGTAGATTTTACTTCAACTAAACACATTTTTTGACAAATCAAAGCAATCAGTTGAATGCATTATATTTGAAGACTACCTAATGCTCCAGCTCTGGGACAATGGAAGACTCTGGGACACACACGCACACTACAAACACATACGCGCGCGCGCACACACACACACACACATCAACATGTCATACGAATGCATCATATCAGCTGAATGCTCTGTACTTAAGCACCAGAGGATAGGGTGCAGTGTAGTCAGTATTGGAGTACCACAGTGTGTCTTAAACTCATCTCACCTGCTGACATGTTGACCTGCAGCTGAGCTTCAGGCTGGTCGGCCTCGTCTAGAGCAGGAGCTGATGCTTCCTCCTCCTCCTCCTGCTGCTGCCTTTTCCTCCTCTTCCTCCTCTCCTTGGCAGTCTCAGCTGTTCTACTCTGCTTTGCATGGCCCACAGTCCTCCCTTCCGCCCCTCCAGCGTTGCTGTGCGGCTGTGGAGAGTCCGTCTCAGTCTCCGCCGAGTCTCTCTCCCGGGCCTCAGTGGCCTCCCCAACCTGCGATGGCGCGTCTCTCCTCGAGGCCCTTCCCCCTTTCCTCTTTATCCCCTTCTCCTCCTCCTCCCGTCTCCTCCCCTTCTTCTTCTCCTTCTTACCCTCCTGCTGCTGCTCTCGTCTATGCATCTTGGGGGGGCTGCAGGGAGGGGGGTTGTCGGCATCGCTCTCCTTCTCCCACCACATGCACGGCCGCCTACGCCTCCGCTTCCCCAGCACAGGAGAGACAGGAGAGTCCTGCTGGCCCACACCTGCAGACACACAGGGGGTCAGGGAGAGATCAAACAGGGGGTCAGGGAGAGATCAAACAGGGGGTCAGGGAGAGAGGTCAAAAGGGGGTCGGAGAGAGGTCAAAAGGGGGTCGGAGAGAAGTCAACAAGGGGTCAGGGAGAAGTCAAAGAGGGGTCAAGCAGAGGTCAAACAGGACTGATGGGATAGATCAAGGTCGCACAGGGGGTGCCTACAGCTGAACTCACTTCAAGGTCATCACTTTTCACAGATAATCTCAGGAAATTATGTTCTGTACATGATGGTTTTGTTTTGTATTCGTTATTTGGGCACCACTCCAGATGATGAAGCATGCAGACGTGGTTATACAGACTTGACCTAGTAAACAGAGGGCAATGCGGACTCTTACCTGTAGGACCAGACGCGTGTTCTCTCGGGTGACAGGCGGCTGGAGGGAGATCCTGCTCTTCCGTCTCCTCCTCAGATGCCACCACGTTCACACCCTTCCTCTTCCTTCTCTTCTCCTCCACCTTCCTCCCCTTGCCCTCTTTCCTCCCCTTGCCCTCTTTCGTCCTCTTCTCCTCCACTCTCTTTGTCTTGCCGTCCATCTCTGTCTCCGCATCTGTCTGCAGCGATGGCGTGTCATCCGCAGCGGTGTCTGTGTGTCCATGCTGGGTGGCGGCTGTAGGCTTAGCTTGCTTGGTTTCCTGGGTGGCGGCTGTAGGCTTGGGTGGCAGTGTGGCAGCTGGCTTGGATGGGTGGAGTCTTGAGGCGGGCGTTGAGGGGTGCTGTCGGCGCCGTCTCTTCTTGCCTGCCAAGAAGGGCTTGGCCTTCAGCTGCTTCTGCCGCAGCTGGGCCTTCCTGGCCTTCTGATTGCCTGTGGACAGACACACAGTCACTTGAGCTGTCTCACTCACAGGGAACATGTTAAGAACTGTTGAAGGTCTGCACACTGCCGAATAAGCTCCAAAAAATAAACTTTTTTCAATTACAACAGCAACGTGTCGATCACCCTGGAGCTTTGTTAAAGGGACACTGTGCAGGAAATGGTCAAAAAGGGTACTGCAACTATGCTGCTCATTGAAACTGTGTTGCCTATTGTCAAATTTGATCTTTACATGAAAGTTTACTGAGTAATAAACTAATATTTTCAAGTATGGTCCAAGTACAGTCATTTTTGCAGCTAAAAATGGCTATTTTTGGAAATTCAAAATGGCGGACCATGGAGAAGATCCCCCTTTTCATGTATGAAAAATGCAATTTTACCAGTCATAATGAATGCTTAGAATTTGATGGTGGTGGTAAATATTCATGAAAAAGGTAACATTAGTGAATGGGCAGCATGAATTCTGGAAATAAACAACTAAAAATCTCACACAGTGTCCCTTTAACCTTTTTGGAGCTTGCTTGGCAGTGTGCAGACCGACCTTCTACAACTATCTGACAGTATTGTGTGTCAGCTCAAACAAGAGATTTCGGATGTGCGCACATATTCCACATGGCCTAATGATTAAGGGTCCAACCTGGATAACCCTCAATCCCGGATCCCTGGATTTAAGGTACAGCACCACCTGAGCCAATACAGTCACCGCTCCACCAAATTCCCTTTGCAGTAAACTATCCCCTCTTACCACCATATGAGCATGAAAGCACAGACTGCCTCTACCCCACACAAGTAATGCTTAAGTGCATTCACTAGATGCATTTGGGCCAAAGACGTTTTAGTAGTAGCACAAAGGGTGGTGCCACTATTGGGTGGATTAAAGGGGCAATATGTAGGATTAAAAGTTTAATTAATCACTGTCCCGAGTCAGCCGATGCTTATTTGAGACAATTAGTAAGTGAGTAATGACTCTCGCGACCACCTTCACGGTTCGCTGTCAGAGAGCCCCAAATGTAACTTTTGACAGAGCAACCCGAACGAGTATCGAGGGAAACACCTCTCATACAAAAATTTGCTTTACATACAGCCAGATACATATTCACATTTGTATCAAATGCTAGCATTATGTGATGAAAAACATTCACAGCGAGCCTCGTTACACAGGGTTTTTTCATGACTGTGTAGATGACTCGGCAGTCATGGGTAAGCGGTTAGAGCGTCCGACTTGTAGCCCAAAGGTTGCCGTATCCCAAAGGTTGATTCGACTCCCGGCCTGCCAGGTTGGTGGGGGGGGGGGGAGTAATTAACCAGTGCTCTCCCCCATCCTCCTCCATGACTGAGGTAACCTGAGCATGGTACCGTCCTGCCGCACTGCTCCCCTTGAGGCGCCATTGGGGGCTTCCTGCTGGCACGGGTGAAGCATAAATGCAATTTCGTTGTGTGCAGTGTGCAGTGAACACTTGTGTGCTGTGGAGTGCTGTGTCACAATGACAATGGGAGTTGGAGTTTCCCAGTTGGGGTTTCACTTTCATTTAGAGACAGGCATGCCACAGGTACCGCGCAAACTACAAGTGCCCCTTTAAAGTATATATTTCTTCTTTCTAGTTTCTACTGGATTATCTAAGAAGCATAGTCATTGCAGTCCATTAATTACCAATAACAAGTTAATGAATGGCCATGAGCTGTGGTTGTACAACCTGACGTCTGAGCCCAAAAAAACCTTCATTGACTCATTTTGACTCATTCGTATTGTACAGCATTCATAATATCTTAAGTGAACAGCAGTGACTCTGCCTCTAGCCATTGGAATCTGTGTGCATTTGCTTGCAGACACTGACAGCTAAAAACCTTCTACCTTCCCACTGCGGTCCGGCCTATTGAATGAACTGAAACGTGCAATGAAAAGCTGGAATGGAAATCTGTTGGAAATGGAAATGCACTCGCGCACACACAAATACACATCACTGCTACTCAACCCAACAAGGGATCAAAACTGAACTGAACCCTTTTACCTGCGTCAGAGTCGACTGCCTCCGAGTTCTCCGTAATGGACTGTGGAGCCGCATCAACATAATATCCTTCTCCTTCTCCTTCTCCTCCTCCTCCACTCGCCGCCGCCTCCTCCTCCTCCTCCACCTCCTCCTCCTCCTGGGCAGGACTTACAGGGGGAGACACAGGAGGGGCAGGCCTTCTCTTGCGTGCCGCTGCCTTGGATGCGGTGATCTCACTCTCTGCGCCACTCTCCTCCTCCTCCTCCTCGATGACAGCCCTCCGCCTCTGCTGCCCTCTCCTGGGCTGGGTGACACTGGCGACTCTGGATGAAACTGCGGGGGGCGAAGGCACTGCAGCATCACTCTGCTCCTCCTCCTGCCTCCCTCTCCACTTGCCCCCCTTCCTGCTGTTGTTGCTGCTGCCCATCCTGCTGCGACCAGCTGGAGTCTTGGACGGCTGTCTCTCTGATCTCACCTCCGCAAGCCTGACCCAGTCATCACCGTGTGGCTCCTCTGACTCCTCTCCCGCTTCCTCTCCTCCTCCCTCCGGCTCCTCTGCCCGCGTTTCAGTCTGTGCGCAGTCCTTTGGCTTTTCCGTGGCGGGGGCTTTGGATCGAGGTTTGGATGCGGGAGCTGGAGCCGGTTCGGGTACTGCCTTATACCCAGACCTCTCTGGCCCTCTATTGTCCGCAGCGCTGGCCTTCTTGCTGGGCTGCTTGGCCTTGGTGGCCTGGCTCGTCTTTTTCTGGCTCTTAAGCTGTCCCCGGCTCTTACTCTTCGAAGCAGGAGCTGTGGCGAGTTCGGGTGCTGCTGATCCAGACCCAGAGTCTGGCCCGCTGTGGTCTCCAGAGTCAGCCTTCTTGCTGGGCTGCTTGGCACGACTCGTCTGGCTCTTACTCTGGCCCTGGGTCTCATCGTCACTCTGTCCCTGAGTGTTGGTCTTACTCTGGATCTGGGTTCTTGAGGTTTGGCTGTGGGTGGTGTTGGTCTTGCGCGTGAGGCTGAAGATGATCGGTGCGTCATCGAGGATGAGGAAGTCATCGTCGTCGTCGTTGTCATCAGGGGACGGAGGCCTGGGGGGTGGCGGGGGCCTACTGATGGAAAAAAAGCAACACCACACTGATGATTAGAGCCAGCTGATATTAAAACAACACCACACTGATGATTATTACTCCACACATGGCGCATTCAGGCTGACTGAGAACCGTGCCGTGTTTTTTTCTCTGAACTGTGCAGACAACGCGGACATCAGCAAGTTCATACAGGTAACACAGTCAGGTGCCGAAAAGTTCAGAGCCCCGTCTGAATGCAAATGGTTCGCAGGTCATCATTTAGTGCTGACCGTACCTGATGCGGGCACAGGCACTGCTCTGGTCGGCCTGAAACTAACAGATGATGCAAAGCCATATGCTACACAGTCATCAGTAAGCCAAACAGCCTCCCTTACTTCCCCCTCACCTTGTCTTGTCCTTCCGGATCATGAACTCCCAGAGTCTTTTGTGGAAGTCAGCCTCACTGGACGTGGAGGGCTGTGCCTCATCGGAGGTGGTGGGCTGCAAGTCCCTGGACTTGGCTTGATCCCTGGACTTGATGTCCCTGGAGGTAGAGGGCTGTGCTTCCTTAGCCTTGGCTTGGTCCCTGGGTTGTGCATCCCTGGTATGGATTTCTGTGGGCAGAACATTCCTGGGATAGCCGCCCCTAGAGGTGGCACAGGTGATTATTAGCCAGGAGTAATATTAAAAAGGTGCACCATGTAGGACTGTGGCCAGAGTAGGTATTGCAACTATGCTGTTCACTGAAACTGTGCTGCTCGTTGGCAAATTTGAGGTTTTCGTGAATTCTTACAAAGTAATAATAAACTAACATTTACTTGCATCCAAAGTTCAGTTTTGCAGCTAAAAATGTCAAAGTGGCAGACATAAAGATCCATGAATGTAAAAGGCAACATCTGTGAATGGGCAGCATGAATTCTGGAAATAAAGTACAGTACTAAAAATATTACACCTTAAAAGGACAAGTGCACCATTTTGAACATCAAGCCCGTTTTCTGAGTTGTCTGCAATGTTTTAGAGCCCCTCTTACTGGTTTGTTGATGATAACTAGGGATGTAAATCACAGCCTCCATGACGATACAATTCAATATCGATATCTTATTAATCGATGTGATTATTTTCGATACTGAAGAATGCCCCACGATACGATACAATACGATTTAACTTTTTTCCAATTTCTTTTCCACTTCTATTATATTATGGAGACATTGGGCAGGAGCAAGCGATTCAATTATTTTCGGTACTTAAGAATGCCCCACCATACGATGTGATTCGATTCAATCGTCAGATTAAGCTTACATCACGATATATTGATACATTTCGATGATTATTTACACCCCTAATGATAACTGCCGTCTTCATTATTTGGCTGATTTGGATTTTGTCTCAAATGGCTTTACAATGGGCATCTACGGGCATGTCCAAATAGGTTCTTAAAAACCACCCTAAATATTTATTATCAAAAGTATCACTTACTGGTTACGGCTGTTCACTGCAATTCTCTAACAAGTTTGAAGGCAAAATATGGCTTCTGTCATTTTGTTGCATTTTGTGAATGAAAGGGAAAAAATCTACAAAATGCTACATAAAACAGGACAGAAGCCATGTTTCACTACAAAAATTGTCATGGAATACCGGTGAATACTCATGAACACTTGGTGAATTGCATATTCTTGAAAACTAATGTTCAGGGTGCTTTCAAAAACGGATTTGGACATGCTGATAGACGGCCATTCTAAATCCGGTTGAGATCAAATTCAAATTAGCCAAATAACAGACACAGCAGCAAACATGAAATAAATGGTGAAGAGGACTCTAAAGCATCACAGACAACTCAGAAAATGGGCTTAATGTTCAAAATGGTGCACTTGTTCTTTAAATCTATCCTACTGCACTATTGCTTGTGTCATGAACCAGGGCTCAAATCTTTCAGTCCTGAACACGTCACACGCAGGCATGCATGCAGTCACAGACATATTTTTGTCACCTGGTGATTGCTAAGCGTATCGTGGTGGTGGTACAAGTTTGACTGGCTAATATCACATACCACCTGACTTTGCAAGGTAGGAAATATGCTTGTGTGACAATGCACACCTACACAACTGCTCCTTTAAAACTTTATAAAACATGCAAAAGAAGAAAAAGAAGTCAAAAGAGAACAGCTCTTACCCATAAGGGGGCTGTTTGGCTGCAGGCCCCTCTCCCCGAACTGCCATGGGCTTCTGGTTGGCTGGTGTAGGTTCCTTTTCCTCCTGCTGTCGTGCAGTCTCCTTGTGATTGGCTGGTACAGACTCCTGCTTCTTGCGATTGGCTGGGGGATCTGGTTCCACGCAATCCTCCTCGTCCTCAGACAGCAGGATGGCAGACATCAGCTGCCCGTGTTGGCCAAGAGATGACGTCTGCTGATCGTCTCGTTCCAAAGATGATGTCAGCTGATTGTCCTCCTGGCCCAGGGCAGATGTCAAAGGCTGGTCCTGGAGCGTTGCAGCCGAGACCACAGGCTGGTCTTGGTCCTTCGCTGCGGACGCCAGAGGCTTGACTTGGTCCTTCGCTGCGGACGCCAGAGGCTTGTCTTGGCCCTTCGCTGCGGACGCCAGAGGCTTGTCTTGGCCCTTCGCTGCGGACGCCAGAGGCTTGTCTTGGCCCGGCGCTGGTAACGCTGTTGCAGCAGAGTCCACAGGCTGGTCTTGGCCCCTTTCTGTGGACACTGGAGGCTCTTCTTGAACCGTTGCTGCTGGCAATGGAGGCTGTTCTCGGCCCCTCGCTGCGGACACCAGGGACTTGCGTTGACCAACCACTGCTGAGGCCAAACACTTGTCTCGGTCCAATGCTGCAGGCACAATAACATTATATTAGGCAGACTCTTTTCTCCAAAGCGACTTACAATCGAGGAAATAGTCATAGCAAGCAACACTTGCAAATACAAACTGCAGGGTAGGGTTACTGCTGCATTTTTTTTTTTTTTAAAGTATATTAGCATAGGGTTAAGTAGAGTACAAACACCCACGCAACATGCCTACCCCGGGTCTGGGCCAGCCCAGGCATCAGTGCAGTAAACCTGTCACACCAGAGGCTCACCTTGGACCGTTGCTGCTGAAGCCAAAGGCTTGTCTTGACCGGTCACCGCTGAAGTCCGAGGCTCGTCTTGGTCTTGGCCATTCACCGTCGGCAGGTTCGGGGCCACAATGGGGCTGGATGTCTTCAGCGGGAAAGGAATCTCTGCACACAACACAAACAAACTTGAGACAAGAGCAGCAGCAGGCCTAATTAATAAATTACTGTTATGTCTAAGAGGGTGAGATATTGTTAAAACTCATTTCCACTAGTTGAAAGACATGTTGTATGTCAGCCAATGCTGTTGCAAAAGATACTGTTTGCTATGTATGCTATGCATGGTTATATTTTTGACAAATAAATTAACCAGTTTCTGACAGCATAAAAATTGGGTCACAACGTAATGTCCATAGAAAACCGGTGGGTCCCAAGACCATTCCAGTTGAGATTCACTGGTATTTAACTACAAATGCTTACTGTGACACAGGAATACTGTAGTTGTCTGACGGCTTGATGGGGCCCTATCATTCATGCGAGACTTCTCCATGATGATGCCATTCAGGTCAGCTCACACATATGTTATGGGGGTAGCTTACTTGGTAGAGTGCATGCTTTGCATGTACAAAGCCCAGGGTTCAATCCCCGCATCTCCACGGCACCTAATTTAAGGGGAAGCCTTGGCCTTAAGATTAGTCGGTTGTTGGGTCGAAACCACCCTTGCACATCCCTATCTTGCCTAGCCATGGCTGAAGTGACTGAGCATGGCACCTAACCTGACATTGCTCATCCAGGGAGGACTGTAACCAATAGCTTGTAATGAACTGTAAATCGCTTTGGATTTAAGCATCAGCTCAGTGTAAAAAAAAGAAAGATGTGATTTCACCCAGTCTTTCAACAGCACACCAAGTAGCTCTACTACATTACCTTCCTCCATGAGGTCTACATCTGCTGCAGTGTTGCTGATGTCTGTTGGACAGGGAGCACATGGAGCCTCATCCTCATCATCCTCCTGCTGCAACAGCGGAAATGAGAGGAATAATCAACACATTGCCACTTGGTAAAAGTAAAATGAGATACAATGTTATTGTCATAAGACAGTGCCACAGAGTAACAAAAGGCAGTTAGCATCTACCTGTAAATAATATCAATATTTAAAAAAAAATATCTTAACTTCTTGACAGAGAAAGTATTCAATTACATGCACTCAAGACGAGACAAGAAACGGCTGAACGCATACCAGTGCACCCTCCTCGTCCTCCTCCACTGTGGTCTTGGCTGGAGGGGAGAGGAACCCGCTGTCCAGCTTTTGGGAACTATTTGAGGTGAAATCTGAAGTGGCAAACAATAGCATCCCAGTTTATCACGTGTAGAAGCAAGCAAGTTAGTGTAGGCTGCAATAATGAGAGAGACCCCAGTCGGTTTCCTTACCAAAATAATCGTCAACGTCCCGCAATGAAAATACATCATTAATTTTCGGGACGTTTAACCTGAAACAGATAGACAGACAGACATGTCTCAATGCGATTCCGTAATTCCATCTGACGGTCGCAAGAATAGTTAAAACAGCAGATGCAAAGTCAAAGTTCGCTGACAGAATAACACCAAGCAGTTTATTTTAAAAGATGTAGTTCAATATTTAGTGCACATAGGATGATGTTACCTTTCCTCTTCCGCGAAGTAGCGAAGTTTCTTCCTCCCTCTAATCTACAAGCACATATGAATGGCGAATTCAAAGTTAGAACCAAACCAACAACACATAGGTAGCGATATTAGATTTATTAGTATATTATAGCAACACGCGTCAATATCAAACACAGTTATTACTTTATTGTAATAAGCAGTCGAATGCATTATCAGTTCCAATCCTATGTCATTCACATAGGGCGCTAAAATGTAAACAATAACAAACTGGTCGTTGTAAATTGCTAGCAATGGCTAGTTAGCCAACAGTTTCCCAAAAGTTAGCTCATGTTGTTAAAACGTCCACCATGCTAGATTAATTCCAGAGCAAAATGAAAAATGTGACGCATATTTCTCACCATGTTTGAAGCTTTGATGTCCATTGTTTAAAACTACATGTGGTGCGAATTATTTATTGTGTTACTACCGCCATTTCAACACAACGCGCCTAGCTACCACACTGGCGCCTACTTTTGTCATTCTTCTTCGAGGGCTTACATGTCGCGCAGTTTCCGAGTGCCGAACCACGTGAATGCTCTGTGGCCCCCTACTGGAGATTTACTGAAATGGAGGCCTATTTTTATTTTGTAGAAGTTTTTTTTTTTTTTTTTGGGGGGGGGGGGGGGGGGGGAGGGGGAGGGGGGGGGGGGGGGGTAAGTAGAAAGCCTGCTAATTCAAAATGAATGGTCTGACCTGTCAGGGTAGCACTTTATATACAAATATCTGATGTGCATTTCTGTAGGCCTACCACAAAACAAAACAAAAACCACGACCCATGTTGGATTCCAGCTATTCTACTCAAAATCTTGAATATTATCTTGTAAACCATCCTTAAAACTTACTATGTGCTAACAGAGAGGATTTATAGAGGAGAGGCCAAACTGGCAGCTTCTTCCGGGTGGTACTGTCCACGGGGCGGCATGTTCAAGCAGAGGAGAGCCGTCAGAATGAATGGGGGTCCTATGAAGCTCCACAATAGACGCAACTGATGTGTCCGATATGGAAGGTCACCGGTTTTCATTTTATTTTTCCTAAAGGAAGTGTAAATTGCCCTTCCAAATGGCATTTGGTTTGATTTTTTAAAGTCATTGCATTTTTTTAAAAACACGCATTTTGTGCATGAATAACGTGAAACTCAATTACCCAGAATGCTGCACGTGAGCTCTGTACCCGGGTGATTCTGGAAAACAAACATGGCGACAACTCGCTTTTACTACCTTAAAAATGTGTTAATCCGACGCTAGATTTCTTAACTGATGAAAATCGAAGGCAGAAATCAACATTGTAGTGTCTAAATATGAGGTCGATTGGTCTATTTGTGGCGTACATCACGATCGGCCGAGTTGTTGGCCTCACGTTTGTCAGTTTGTCAGTTAGCTTGTGGCTAGGCTACGTCTCGCCGACGTTAGCATCCGGTTTAGTTCCCCATTCACCAATTGGATGTCGTCATTTCCTTAGCTAGAAGCTAGTGAAGACTGACTCACAAATGTCGAAGCTGTAAGAAACTAGACGGATATAACTCCTAGGTTACTGTGTTTTAAATTGTAATGTTTAATTTGCAGTCAGAGACGACCGTAATATGTCCAGGTTTCAGTTGCTAGGGAGGACTTATTGTGGGCCATTAGCCCCAGCCCAATAGGGGAACCCCAATCTGCTCTGTCTGAACAGCGCCCCTAATGCAAATCCATTGAACTGCGGCCAAATTTTGTATAATGGGGCGAATAGCCTGTGGGACGGCTATAGGTAGAAAGGCTATGGTGCTAACCGGAGTCCTGTGTGTTCATTTTAAAAAGAATCGGAGAGCGCGGTGTCCAATTTTCGAATTAAGCCGGTTTATTCTTCCAATATAAAAAATACAAGGTCATACATTAATGTTTAAATGATTAAAGCATTGCCAGAGTTCTGTAGTTTCCATCTTACCCTAACCACCAACAGATCAGAACTCTCTATCTTTCCCTGTGCTCTTGCTTAAAACTGCTTCCTTGGGTGTGTCTGAGTGTCTGGCCCAGCCCTTGGGCCTTTGTCCATTGTAGTCATCCTGATATTCGCTTGGTGGGGTCTGGTTCTTGGTCCATCTTCCTGGTTAACGCTTACACATACTGAAAAACAGATGCCCAAACCTCTAAGACCAATTGCCTATTCATCATGTAGAGCTTGGCAGTTCCTTGTGACCTTTCTGACCTTTGAGGTGGTCAGTGTGGGGGCATACCAGTTAAGGCACTCATTAAGTATTTAGCATCAAATCATCAAGTTTTCACATCCCACAAACTTAAAGATATCCAAAAGTCTACAAGTCATCAGATTAATCACATATAGCTATAAAACAAAAGTATCTTATTACAACACACAAACACACAGTAGTTTTAAACATCCTGGGACACAGAGACACATACTTAAACAAACACCCCCCCACACACACACACAGACAGTGGGGGTAGCGAAACTCTGGGCACACACTCAAGCACACAAATAAGAACACATGCTCTGTTCTCTTACACACTCTGAAACTTAGCGAAGCATTCAATTTCTCTTAAATTCTTATCCTGTCTAAGACCATACTCCTTAGTCCAATACAAAGTATTCTATTACCCAAATAATACTTCTGATATATTTTGACTATAGATTATGCATACATATTCAGTGAATTGATTTACTAGTAAAATATTTTTCAAATGAGCACTTATTATTATGTCACTACATTGATTTCATTGCTAAATTATGACTCATATATCTACAACCATCACATAGGCTAGTTGTCTGCCTGCTTCTCTTCTGGCATTTCACTCTCACTGGGTTGAAGTCTCAATCTCTCAGCTGGTCCATACATCACAGACTGCAATTTTTAAATAGGAAAAAAATATTCCATATATTTGAATGGAAAATATAATACACAATTACAGGACACAGAACACTTATTTCGGCCTCAAATTTGGGCTTGTATATTCGTACAGAAATTTGAAATAAACATTGTTTTAGCACAGCTCTCTCTCTCCCTTTTTCCTTTCCCCTCTCTCTCTCTCACACACACGCACGCGCACACGCACACACACACACACACACACACACACAGCCATGTTCTCTCTCTCTCTTTTGTTAACATGTAATAATAAACACCACACATAAAATAGCAATACATTTGAATTTATTTAACACAATATCAGGTGATCATATAAAACACATTTCATGTATACAAATAAAAAAAATCTTTTAATTATTTCAAACTTACATAACCAGTAGTCAGAAGTCAGTAGCATTTCCACAACCACAGCAAAAAAAGTGAAGGTTGGGCAAAAAAAAAACAACAACAATAACAACCACTTTTGTTCCTGTGGTCACGTCTGTACAGAACTTATTCAAAAAAATATCATAGCTTGTGTACAAAATATACAGCAATAAAATACTTTTTGTCATTACCTTTGTCAGTTATTACATATAACAAAACATTAATTTGTGGCACTGGACTGTAGCTTCTGAATCCAGATTGCCCATCATCACTGTCGACGGGTAGCTCACACTGACACCGCAGCACTCCACACCACTCCATAGATATGAACACTATAGTCCATGGCTGAATCTCAAATGGTGCACTTGTGCACTTTAGTGTTCATGTTTCAGTGCGTATGCCGTATTAGTTGTGCACTGAAACATAGTGCCCGAAGTGCACAAGTGTGCCATTAATGAGATCCAGCCCATGTTCAAACTTTTGGCATGGTCCAACCCAGGGCACCACCATCTTGGGCCAGTATCATGATATTTTACAGGATATTGTGGGTATCACATTGACAGCAACTGATGGCAGCAATATACTGGCTAAACATAGCGACTATCGGACTTGAAGCATTCACTCCAATACAAAGGAATAGTGGTCAAAGTGGCATTTAGTGCTTATATCTCTGGAGTGGTCAACGTGGTATGTTCATATCCTTGGAGTGGTCAACCCATCTTCTAGGCATAGATCTTCTTCTGCTTCTCGGCGATGTCCAAGGGTGACAGGTCAGCGGCGGTGGCCATGCTGGAATAGATTGGCCTCTTCAAATGCCTCCAGATAACCAGCACCACACGCACCAGGAACAGGCTGCACGCCAGAGCCAGCAGCACAGCTGAGACAGAGAGAGAGAGAGAGAGAGAGAGAGAGAGAGAGAGAGAGAGAGAGAGAGAGAGAGAGAGAGAGAGAGAGAGAGAGAGAGATTTTTAAAAAGAGTTGTTACAAACCAAATTAAATCTAGTACTGGTCAGTCATTCCAACCCTAATAGACTCATTTACTGTTTGTACACAGTGCTGTGACATAAGTCTCTTTTATATTGAGTTCCGTGTTCTGTTCTAGGCTTCATGAATATTCATGAAAGTTGGCAGAGGGTTAACAGAGCTGTCTGGAATGCATTCACATACAACAAGGATCTTCACCTGGGCCATAGGTAGAGTGAGCAGTCGCTGCGAGTGGCCATGATAACACCATGTTCATGGCTTTCACACCATGGCTAATAGCAGGAGCAAAAGAGTCTTCATCAAAATGATAACAGTAACTCCTTACGCACTCAAATGGCAAGGTCAGTCTTCTTGTGAATTGCAGGCTATTTGACATTGAGGTAGGACTGTAGGCTAGATTTTATCCATAGTAACTAGGCCTTCCTTCCCTCTGTCTAGCCAACGTGCATTTGCAAACGCAAATTCATAGCAAGACGTCCCGTCTTCCAAATAGTACTTTCGGGGAGATGTTTATCATAATTTCAAAGCATGCACACCCTCTGAAACGCGCTATAAAATCTAATGAAAGTCCTCTTCTCTGCATATTCAGTTGCATATTCATTGGTCAGGGTGTTATTGTCTTGAGGTGTCGTCTGAGGCGATTCTAAAACCGACCCTGTTAGAACTGAAGATGGGCGGAGTAAAGATCAAAAAAAGTGAAGCCACGCCTCGGTAGAACGCAAAACCCTCAGAACCGGGTCTGTAGGAAGACGCATATATAGTAAATAGGCGAAGGGCAGTGGGAGGGCAGCAGCAGACAGAGATTGCATCTCACTCTATTACAACACTTGTTTGGGTTGGAAGCTATAGACATGAAGCACAAAGCAACTAAGTGGGTACATTCCAATACACAAACTCTTGCTCTTAACTTGCACTTGTGGACTAGTGCTTCGCTGACACCCCGTCTCCCTGTCCCCACTGCCCAGAAACAAATTTTGGAGGCAGGAACAACTTTTGGAGGACAATTCCCCGTTCAATGTAATATCCTGATTGCAAATGAGGAGATGACCTGTGCAAGAGATTTAATTAAACTTCTATCGTCAATGACGTCTTGCGACATCATCACGAGGCCACAAGCACTATGGAGGAAGGGAGTTTGGACAATGAAATGAACCCTGTAACTTAGCCTGATATACATAGTCACTAATGGAGAATGCTGGACTGCAATGACATTAGCCTTAGTCTCATTGCAGGGCCAGCCCCGGGCTGGCCCGGACAAAAGGGGGCTGACGGTGATCTCATCAAAAGGGGGCTAGGTGCTAAAGATGGCCGCCGGGCCAGGTTGTGGGGCTAAGGGCCGCTTTCCCTGGCCCGTCGAATTCGATGGGCCATCCGGGGCCATCAAGCACCGCCGAGGCTCGGAGGCGGGGTCAACCTCTGTGTAATAATGTGGCTGCATGGGGGACTTATCGCTAAATTCTGGGCAAATTATGGTTAAGCATTAGTTTGGGGTGTTTGGCTTTCTTATGGCATAATTTCATAAGATGCAACCTTGGCACTTCTGTTTGTGTTTTTAAAGTTATTTAGCCAACATAACTTTTTTTGTTGTTATCAGGGCATCATGGGCACCACTACACTTAAACTTGGGATGTCATAGCTAAGTCATGTCGGCTTTTTTCTGCTTTTAGCCGCCAACTCTTGTGCCATTATCGTGATTTGGCATGCTTTCCACTGGACACCAATAAAAAGTGTCTCACAAATACTCACACATGACATTTATTATTTAGCTTATTTAGCTTTTGCGCTATTATCGCCGAAGGTCTGGTAGGCTATATCGCACGTTTCAGACAGATCGCCAAACACAGTTTGAAATTTACACAAGGGCTTTAATGTCAAATGGATGGAAATAACATGAATGAATAGACAGGTGGCACGCCGCAACGAGGGGGTGTGTCGCTATGTCCGGGGCTCATAATTTTCTATAGCAACTGATGAAGGTGCTATGTCTCCGGGATTTGGTCTCCTTTCACATGGTAACTTATTCAATTACCTGCACATTCATGTCTCGCTATGTCCGGGGCTCATGCTTCTGTGCGCGATTGGGGGGATTAACTGGGCATGTTCGCACGTCTCCTTCTGTTCACTCTCAGTTGTCGAGCTGCTCGTATTTTCATGCGTCTTTGTCTTCTTAACATGCGCTGCGTCCCATACAGCTTCTGAATCGACAACTTTGCCATGTAATAAAACTGTTCTTGAAAGGCAAGCCATTTTCTTTGCAGTTCTTGTCGTCTTTGTCCGTAGGCTACGAGCCAAACGGCGACCTGCTCCAGCAGAGTTTGCTCAATTTTCTTCTCCTTCTTTGTCGTTGTTCTGTTGTTGTCCTTCTGTGATTTGGGGCGAAAGTGGGCTGTGCCCGACTGACGTTTCACAAACAAGGCGTGTACCTGAATGTGCCTGGGGTCGGCTATGAGTCCGATCAGGCAAAAAATGGCCCGGGGCCGGCAGCTCCGAGCCGGCCACTCTCCTGAGCCCCGGGCGGCCCCGGGCCGCTGAAGCCCGGCTAATGAGACCAAGGCTAGAGTAGCCACGAGGTGGGGCCAGTCTGGAGAAAGGGCAACTCAGTATCGTACCTCCCTTCCTCCCCTTTTGCTTGTGGCCTCGTGATGTGAGGCAAGATGTTATTGATGATAAGTTTTATTATTCAATACCTCACAATTTCAAAACATTTCAAAGGTAATTTTTAAAAGACATTAATTACCAATTACTAAGTAATTCATGGGAATTACATGTGGTTGTACAACCTGGCGTCTGAGTCCAAAAACATGTTGTTGACCCTATTATATATGAAGATTCAACTTTAAGTATAAAGGCCTGTGTTTATACGTATGTGTGTTTATACTCTGTTGCTATGCACCCACGAAGACTCAGTTTAAAGTATTAACGCCTGTGTCATTATGAGACTACGGCCTGTGTTGAAACGTTACAGTATGTGTATTTATACTTACCGATGAAGATGCCATTGCGGCTGGGGGCCTCTGGGTTGAAGTTCTTGGTCATGTTTCCGGTGAGCGCCACAATGACAACGGGGTAGATAGTCAAGAGGTAGCGGACGTGCTTATCCAATATCGTGTTCTCCAAGACAAACCTGAAACACATAATTTATATTATATTATTATATTCATTATACAGTACATTACAAATACATTGAATCCCATTAAATTATAGTGGACTAGAAATGCACTCAGAGAGTGCAGACCTCCGCCAAGGAAACGGTTATCTAGAACAGTGGTTCCCAACCTATGGGTCGGGGGACCCACCCTATGGGTCGCCAAAGATCCACAGTGGGTCGCGGAGCCCTCTTGATTTTAAGGGGTTTCATTTTAATACCATATATAGCCCAGGTTAAATAAATGACAAAGCATTTAAACTAATATATGCTTAGAAGCAACAAAATGTAAGGGATACATTTAACAGTTATTCTATCTTTGACTGAAGACATAAGGAATAAAATGAGGAATAACATGATAACTAAGGAGTTTTCACTGGAAACAGAGTATCATGTGCGTGTGCTCGCGCGATTGGGTCACCAAAGCTTACAATGGTAAAAATATGGGTCCCTGAAGAAAAAGGTTGGGAACCACTGATCTAGAACATTTGACTATGTTAAACCCTATTTTAACTTTATGTCTTTCTGCCTTGTCTTTGTGGAGTTAAAACTGGAATGTCAAAATTCGCCCTGTCCCACAATTCAATTTGCGGTCGCTAGGGGCGTCCAGATTTCTAGGCTAGCAATGGTGAAGAATCTTTTTTTTTTAATCCTGGTTCCGATTCGTGATCCAGATCACCACCAAAATTTAATCACTTGTTCCTTTGGACATTTCCAACAACTCCATAAAGTTTCATCCAAATCAGTTCATGAGTTCTTGAGGTATCCTGCTGACAAACAAACAAATAGACAAACAAACCAATGCGACCGAAAACATAACCTTCTTGGCGGAGGTAACAAGGATCACTGGGTAGATGGTCAGGAGGTAAGGCACATGTTAATCCAGCACCCTGACACACACGGTTATACATTTATAAATGCGCAGTTATCAAAATGTTGTTTTCGTTTTTTGATTGCCATCGGGGTCTTCTTCAGATTCTCCCTGAGTGACTATACAATCACAGCTGGATTTCTAGTCACTCAGTCTGTGCTGGTAGAATCTGATGAAGACTTCTAAGGTTGAAATGCAGGTTGAGAGAGACATGTACCAAAGGAGGACCTCCACCGATAGGATCGAGAGGGACACGGTGCCGGCATCCAATGACGTCAGTCCTCCATTGTAGTCCATGATGATGGTCATGTTGATGAGGGTGGCTATCGTGGTCCATGCGGTGTACACCCCAATGCCATTCAGGACCTGGGAAACGAAACATCATTTAGACATTAGATCATCCATACGGTCAGGGTTGCAGATATGACTGATGATTTCCAGCCCAAAAAGGCTTAAGAACCCTGAATACCATCCAAATTGAACTAATGCCAGGGACACATGAATTTGGCCAAGCGAAGCGAACTTTAGTGCCATTTAGTCCTATGACGGAGGTGAAGGCAAGCGAACAGCAGCAAAGCGATGCAAAAATATTCAACCAAGTTTAATATTATGCAAATGAAGAGGACATTTTGCCTGTGGTGGCTAATCAAATCAACACCATAACTGTTTCCTTCCATTTGATTCGCCGCGACGACCTGATGACGGTTGAGCTGTCAGAATGGTAGACTGAATTTCGCCTCTCTTCGCCCCGCTCATTTCCCCTGTATGTCTCCCAAGCGTAAATCCTATGGATTTCTATGGCAACAAATCTACAGAAAAACACACTCACAGACGGTCATCCATAACGAGGCACAACACGAGGATGGGAAGTTACATGATCAGATGGACCCCTTTCCCCCTATGCTAGTGTGTGCCATCAACTTATGGGCAGACGTGGTCTAATGTTTTCAACACATGCTCTTAAAATCAGAGGGTTAGAGGTTTGAAACCCACCATTAGCTCTCCCTACACCTCTAGCCATGGTTGAAGTGGCCTTGAGTAAGATACCTAACCCCACATTGCTCCAGGGACTGTCACCAATATACCCTGCAAATAATAATAAGTCGCTTTGAAAAAAAGCGTCAGCTAAGTGTAATTTAATGTAATGTAATGTAATGTAATCTCTAACCAGTATCCTCATGAGCCAGAGGTCCACCTTGTGGTACTTGTTGAGCCAGGCTCCGTATGAGTTCAGCCCCACACAGGTGAAGAAAATCATTGAGTAGTTGGAGAAGGCCACCAAGGCCAAAACCACAAATGCCGCGATCATCTCCCTGGAGGGTAAATAAAGGGTTAAACACGTCACTGCAGCCAACATAGCTGTTATACATTTGCCAACATTTTAATGGCAATGGGCGTCACAAAGACTCGAATGATTTTTTCTAATCTGGGGAAACAAATTGAACTAAAACGTAAATAAAATAATACACTATACACTGTATACAGTACACTATATTATATATAGTGCTAAATACACAGTATACTGTAAATGCAAAACACTGTTCACACAGGAGCATGCACACACACGTGCACACATGCACACACACGCACACACACACTTACTGTCTGTCCCAGAGCAGGAGCCATGCGATGTTGATTGCCATATTGAACAGCCAGCAGCAGAAGAACCCATATGGCAGCAGAGGAGGACTGCAGTACATATACCCATAGGCATTCCTGAAACACACATTATTACCATCATTATTATTATTATTATTATTATTATTATTATTATTACCATAATTAATATTATTGCTGTTACCTTCGCCAAGGAGGTTATGTGATAGTTTGAGTTTGTTGTGTATTTATCTGTATTTGTGTGTTGCTTAGTGTGTGGCCGGCCACAAGGGGCTGCTCTCTGAGTGCTTTCCTGGTTATTGTTATTATTGACCTGGCAGGTGGGGACCCATAGGCTGTGGCCATATCTAGCCTGTGCGATAATATGGCCCTGCCTGCAAGTGTCCCCTCTTCCATACAGCACATGCTAGTCTGGGCCTGAATCCAATGGACTTGACCTCTTTAGCTATCGTTAGCATTTAGGTGCAATCAAATTAATAACTGCAAATAAATGCTTTTATTCATTGTGCCTCAACTGCTTGGAATGAGATTCAGAAATCACTTAAGCTTGCTGTTTTTATGTCTGTAGTTGAGTTTAAATCATATCTTAATGACACTATCAAATCTGTCTGCACTTGTTTTTAATCTTGTCATCTCCTTCTAATCTTGTTTTATGTTTATTATTTTATTGCGAAATTGTATCCCTTCATCCATTTTTATCTTTTCTGTTTTGTCTGTGTCCTGTCTGTAACAATGTAATGTGCGCTGCTGACTTGGCCAGGGCTCACTTGAAAAAGAGAATTCTATTCTCAATGTGATTTTGTTCCCTGGTTAAATAAAGGTAAAAATAATAATAATAATAGTAATAATAATTTTAAAAATCCAATCGGGATGGAAGACATTGGGCCAAATGTTAGGTATTATGCATGTGCTCAATTATGTACGTATGTGCAGACCCTCTACATATGTATATACAAAATTAGTTTGCAGATATAGTAAAACCAGATTAGATTAGATTATAGACTAGATTAGATTAGATTACCCTTTATTGTCTGTACAGGAGAGAGATTTTGTGTGGACATGAGAATGAACAAAAAAAAACAGACAAGACATAAGGACCACATGGAAACAAACAAGAAACATACAATACTGAACTAGGGAACATGTAAACATAGATATAGCCCAGTGTTGTTTAGTGCACACAACCCTCCCTCTTGGCCCTGCCACACCACCATTCAGCAGTAATACTACCCCTATTGGATAGATATACCCCTTACTTAAAAATGAATAAATATTATAGATGTGATGCTACACCCTCCACACACACACACACACACACACACACACACACACACACACACACACACACACACACACACACACACACACACACACACACACACACACACACACACACACACACACACACACACAACCATCAAAGACCAGACCACTTACTGCCATAATACAATTCCTTACTAATGAGCTAAAAGTAGAGGCCACATAGGTAAAAGGAGAGGCCATGCAGGTAAAAAGATAATCAGAAGGTCAAAGGGTCATGACCAAGGCAATGTAAGGGGGCCACCCATGTCCACCTCAGTGATGCAAATCTGAACCACAGATAACCACAGACTTTTACAGACCATAACAGTCCAAGGAATAGCCATAGAGGACTACAGATAACCATAGACTTCTACAGGCAGCTGGACCACTGCAGCATATGAGGGGTGAGGGGCATATGCTCAAGACTGTTAACTACTCCATTCTTATCAGTCAGCAGATCTCTGTGCAGTTAAGACCTCTTGTAAGGCTGAAATCATTATCTGTTACCTGCATATCACAGTAGAGATAGCTGAAGAGTGGTCTACAGTACACAATCATTATTATAGTCATATAGAGCAGGGGTGTCAAACTCATTTCGGTTCATGGGCCACATACAGCCAAATTAATCTCAAGTGGGCCGGACCAGCAATGTAACTGCACAATGTCCCAAATTTCTGCTTCGTTATGGAATCACATTGCTAGTCAATCATCTCAACGTGGATGGCAATGGGTATATCAGGAGCATCATCTGCAAATGGTGACCCAAAAAAAAAGAAAGTTGTTCTCAAGACCTAAAATCTCAGGCAACTGCAGCAAATTGTGTAATGGGCTAGAGATTTACTTCTTATTTTGACATTCTTTTTTTCTCTACAAGTGGGGCTGGATTAAACTGTCTGACGAGCTGCATCTGGCCCCCGGCCTTATGTTTGACAGCCCTGATATAGAGTACCTTCTGCATATCTACATGTTATGCTCCCTGGTATCCCAGCAAGAGTGTCAGCCAGACGTTGATGTATTATTATTATTATTATTATTATTATTATTATTATTATTATTATTATTATTATCATCATTATTATCGTTACTATTACAGCATCTGTTACCTCCTGCAGGTCATGCTGCATATGTACGCCAGCATGAGGGTCAGCCAGGTATAGATCACGCCCCAGATGGAGAAGGTCCAGCCGGACGGGGTGATCTGGGTGTCATAGGCGTCCGATATGTCCCCCGTGCCGTTCAGGAAGGGAGCTGCATAGGGAAACACATCAGGTAGAAATACATTTTACAGCAGTTAGTGTCATATGCTGTGTCTCAGATGGTGCACTTGTGCACTGCGGGCACTATATTTCAGTGTGTAGGGCGCTCACAGTGAAAATTCAGTGCATGGAAAGTCCATCTTTCCCTCGACACGACTCTACGCACTGAAGACCTCAGAGCATTGTTTGCACTATGCATTTAACGTCTTGTGCACTGACACAAGTGTGCTGTTTTAAGATGCAGCAATACACGTCTGTATGTCCCCCGTGCCATTCAGCAAGCGAGCTGGGGAAACACAGTGCTGCGTTAGTAAGTCAGACAGACAGACAGACAGACAGACAGACAGACAGACAGACAGACAGACAGACAGACAGACAGACAGACAGACAGACAGACACAGAGCTGAGTTAGTAAGGCAGTCAGACAGACAGACAGAGCTGAGTTAGTGAGGCAGTCAGACAGACAGACAGAGAGAGAGATACAGAGTAGGTTAGTGTCAGCAGGTATTGTGTGTGTGCTTTACTCTTGAATCTTACTTGTGACTTGACATCATTGTAAGTGCCAAACTACATGAGGGGGCTAAGCACTCGATGTCAAAGTCAAATGAAACCAAATCATGCTCTGATTATATCGTGACTTACACAGTCCAGGTCCAATGAAACCAAATAATATGTTTTTCTTTATATCGTGACTTACGCAGTCCAGGTCCGGCTGCTCCATTAAGTCCCAACACCACGATGAATATACAGACAGAGATGATGATGAGCGCCAACCGCCCGTAGCTGTGGTCCCCCATCCTGAAAAGAGGAGGACGACAGACATGATACAAGAGACATGATGAGACTGAGATGACTACAGGTATATCTCACCCAGCGAGCCAACCACTAAAGATGGGATTCCTGGCTCTTTGAGAGGATCCAGATGGATCATAGTAGCTTCTTCCTTTCAAAGATCCATTAAAAAACTGGCTCTTTTGCATGTTTTTTAAATTATTTATACAGTGTTAAGAACATAGCCTTTTTTTATTCCACCACTAGGCCATTTTGTCCAAACAACAACTGATTCTCCTACTCCTTCTAAAGACTGTTTCTGTCACTGTCTGAGGCAGTTTCCCCCCAAGTCACATGCTTAAAACGACTGAAAAATGAACGAAAAATCGATAGAGTGGCTCCCCCAGCCGTGAATCTGTTCGCATCGTTCACTTCTAGGAACTGTTCAAAAGAATCGACTTGTTCATGAACACCACAACACTACCACTGATGTGGTGCCCCATCCTGTGCAGAAGAGTGCAAGAGACTTTCGACTATAGAATAAAGCGGAGCTACTTTGCTGTGTTGTGAGATGTGAATAAGCAGATGGGAATGGTGGTGGAAGCGAGGCACCCACCCCATCTGGTAAAGAGGAGTAGGACAGAACATGAGACAAGAGACATTAGACTGTAAAGAGGACCAGAGACTGTACTGCCCTACAAAGGCAAATGGATTTTCGGTCAAAACTCAATTTTGACACAATACGTAGTTACTGCACTTTGTATTGCACAGTGTAGCATCTACCCATCCTGGCAGAGGAGGACAAGAGACATGACTGTAGGTCTGTAGATGGTTCTCAAACTTTTTGATGAAATGCCCCCTCACCAGTCCTTGATCATAAACATGCCAAGGCCCCCCTGACCTGATCATAAACACGCCAACGCCCCCCTGACCTAATCATTAACATTCCAACGCCCATACCAACAGCATGATAAAGATTACGATAACAGCACAGCCTACTAATATGCCTAACAATACTTTTCTGAATGATTAATGCACAGATTTCTTGAATTATGTGACGGCTTCCATTCATTTTGAATGGGCCTTTCCAACACACCAATTTTTTGACTGAGTCCTCACTCTGAGCTGTCTTGCTCTCAACGCCTGCCAAAGGTTCTCCAAAGGCTCTACGTCAGCTACCTACAGTGGTGATCAGATCACCCATTCAAGAGGTTGGTATTGCTTCTTACATTGTAAGGCAGGTATGAGCAACTGGAGGCCCGGGGGCCACATGCGTCCCAACCTGATGAATCACTCATATAAACATTCAGGTATAAATGCAGATGACTCTCAGAGCAGGGAAGCTTTTCATTGTATATATATATATGTTTCATATATATACACATGACAATTAAAATATCTTGTATCTTGTAAGAAAATGTTATTGAGATTCTCTCAAGGTCGTGGTTATGTGGCCCTGCGATGGTGGTGATTAAAAAAAAAGATGCCGGCCCTCTTTATGATCAAACGCCCATCCCTGTTGTAAGGAGACATCCTGTAGTCGCCTACAAATACAGGTTATTGGACATGCCAGCATTGTGAGGTGTCATTTGTACATCCACTCAGGACACAAGAAGAGTAGAGGTATTTTCACACAGCAGTCATTGTAAGACGGCACTTGGAGACAAAGTGCAAAATGCAGATGTGCCCAGAGTCAGGTAGATTTCACAAAAGGTCAACAACATGTAGAAGTTAATGCTTATGATCTTTCAATATTTACACAATGGGTTGATTTGCATGTTTGCCATTATTTTGCCCCTTCTTTTTAAGCATGTGTCAGCCAAAAAGCCTTTCCCTCACAGCTGTGGTCTGACTCTGCCCCCAAGACATGATATCCAACATGAGCACATGATGAGCTATTCCAAAAGGAAGGCCTACAGAATACCGAGTATTTCCTGCGTTTGTGTATTAAGATTAGGCCTACAAGTAGGCTAACGGTTCATTCAACACGTTGCTTCATTTAATGGCAACTTAAAACAAAATGCATAGGCCTAGGCCTATTGTTATAGAATAGAATAGAAAGCCTTTATTGTCAGTATACAAAGTAACACCCCAACATCAAAACGTGAACTACGAGAGACACACATTTCTGCAGCCTACGTTTCTATAGTTTTGATATTTTAGTCAACTCTCGGATAACTAACAGGCCAAGTAGCCTACACCTACCCCCAGGACACTTCCATGTCAAACGCATGTATTCCGTAACCTGTTGACAGCCGCAACAAGTTCAATAGTATCACGTGCAGCAATGGACAGGGCTAGTTTCATAACCTCAGGTAATGCCGGTAGTCACATTAATGTAAACATTTCATATTAATATTAAGCACTGCGTGAGTTTTTATAGGAATGCCTTACCTTGTGTTCCAGACGTCTCGTCGTGAGAAGCGGGTGTTCGCAGAGTTTGTGTGTGTTGGATAGGCTATTCTGTGGAAGGTGGTGCGGCTGGCTATTTAAACACCTGCGTTGTGTAAGTTGCGAGGAGGGGCGGTTCATCCACACGTGAGGGATCTGACATCCCGATAATAAATGTGTATTATGAAAGCTTATCATGCGGTTTAGGGCACTTATGAAACGCATATTAAACAGTAGGCCTATAGCCGCCTTTATGAAAAAATACCCTTGATGTAAGAGTAACACTTGGTAATAAAACATGTATAAATGTTTGGGCAGGGAGTGCCCAACAAAGAGAGGCAGTTATCTTCCACGAGATTTAGCCTCTCTTTGACCTGCCATTGTAAACGCTGACCATGTTATTCTGAACTGAATTGAGTTGGAATTTATTCTATTTTTTACAAACTAAATTTTACAAAAATATTGTAGGCTAATTTCATTTTTGCAGCGGCACTGATAAAAAAATTGGGCCCCATGAAATATTCAAATTTTGGGCCCCCAAAATGACAAATTATGTTATCAGCATTCTTCCAGGGCCCTGACAGAGCTGTCGGGCCCTTAGAATCTGGCACCCATGCATTTTTGTGCCTTTACGCCATAGGACTGGGTGGGTTGGTAATGACCCAGGCTGGATTTGAACCTGTATCCCCATGGATTGAAAACTCTTTTTCAATCAATATATTTACGGCAATTATAACGTGTCATTAATGTGAAAAAAACACAACAAATTAAATGAAACAGTAAAAATGTATCCCGCATCGCACGTATGACCTACTCTTTTTGTATCCTACACATCCGCACAGTATTGTTGTGAACTCCAGACTCCGCCTCTGTGTGTGTGTGTGTGTGTGTGTGTGTGTGTGTGTGTGTGTGTGTGTGTGTGTGTGTGTGTGTGTGTGTGTGTGTGTGTGTGTGTGTGTGTGTGTGTGTGTGTGTGTGTTACATCTGACCTTAGGATACACAGAGGAGTATGCCCTATCATGTATGCTGATAGTCTATCAGCTCTGTACCTCTGGCTAAAGAGACCTCTGGCTATAGAGAGACGAGAGATCTGCTGCGGCCTGTGGCCAGGGCCAGATAAAGATGGTACTGGGCCCCTAGGCTATAGGTTGCTGTAGACACCCCCCTCCCCCCACCGCCTCTGTAATGCAGTTACCATCCACTGCCTAGCCTGTGTGTTAACCTGGCCCTGTATGCAGCCCATGGCTACTCTGATATCAGCTATACAGTTATAATTTCCCAGCCGGATGCCTTCCCCCACATACCTGAGTAGAAAAGACCTTGGGAATGTAACCTTTGCCTTAAAGCAGTAAGTTGAACTCAGGGGCAGGCAGATCTGAGGGGACTGAAAGAAAATACAAGTCTGTGGCCCAGTGCACTGCAAACACCTGATAAGATATTATTAAAACACACAGATTTATCAATAAGGTTTTATTGAAACACACAGTGTTAGATACAATCTTGACGGTCGTTGGAATTTTCTGTGGGCTAACATCTAGTTTCTCTTTTCATGAATACATGTGTGTCCTGCACTTGGCCTGGGTAAGGGAAGGGGGTGTCATGCATTTTCGTTGGTTTAACCTAGGGGACAGCCATCAACACCAAGAACATCACTGAGCTTGTCTTGCTACTTTTCAAAACCATGCCATTGAACTCAACAGATCGAGTTATTCAGCCCCCTTGACCTCATCACAAACCTGCCAACACCCCCTTCATATTAAAAATAAAATAGATGAATGCCCCCCAATTGCAACTGAGTGTCCCTATCTCACTCTCAGCTGTCTTCTTCTCAACACCCCCCAAGGGCTCCCTAACGCCCTCTGTGAGGCTGTAGAGGTCCCATTGAGAAACTATTATGCATTATAACCTAAGGGGACAGCCATCACAAACAATGAGCCAAGACACCACCAAGCTTGCCTTGTCTCGTTTCTACTTTCACACAGCAGCTATTGAGCTCAAGTGAAGGTATTCAGTTCAGCGGCTACTGATGTCACTGCCAGTACAGCTTCACAGGTCTGACATCAGGAGGGAGGAGAAGGCGTCGCACACAGAAGCTGAATGCAATTCAGAGAAACTGCATTAAAAAGACAAGAATAAAGAAAGAACAAATGCAGTTTCTCTGAATTGCGTTCAGCTCCTTCTCCTCCCTGAATCACTCTTTTGGAATAACGCACCGAGCAAAACTCCTGAAGAAAGACAAAGGTGCGGACGACAGC